>NW_019416497.1:442013-478955 GCF_000390285.2 Anoplophora glabripennis | reverse complement strand
AATAATAATAATAATAATAATAATAATAATAATAATAATAATAATAATAATAATAATTTATTAGCCCAACAGAAGTAATTCCATTTATAGAGCTAAATTACATTGAAATATCTACATAATATAATTATAAAAAACTCAATAACAACAGAAGAACAAAAAACAAAAAAAAGAATTGAATATACTTAACCTAAGACATGTTACTTGAAGTAAAGATGGACATCAATTACGATCATGGTTTACTATACTCATACATAACATTTTCACCGAATAATCGTTTATATCGCAAGTGTTACAGATATAATTAAATGTCTTGCACATAAAATAAACTGGGGATTTTAACAATAAATTTGTGCAAGCCCTTGGCAAATAAAAAGTTGCATGATTCCTCATCTCAGCACGTGATAGTGGAAAACTTAGTTACTCTAGTAAATCTGGGATATCGATTTTATTATGAATTAGATTATCAAGAAATTTTACCGACTGACAACGCCTGCGGGTTTCTAAAGCTTGGAAGTTAAACATATTTAATAACGTATCGTGATTGAAGCCCTGAGCCCGATATATACCAGTAGATTTAAAAGACAAGAATTTCAAAAAACGCCTTTGAACATTTTCAAGGGCATCAGAATGTAATTGGTAATAGGAATTCGAAATCAATGAGCAATACTAAAGCTTCGATCTAACCTAACATACGCATAATACGAAATTTCCAAAGCTTTGATATTAGTAAACGGACTATAAACCCGCTCATTTTCCTGGCATTTGATTGTATTTGATAAATGTGATCAACAAAACTCAAACGGGATTCAAAAAAAAACTCCTAAATCTTTAATAATTGTTTCCACAGATTGCAAACTATGATTATTAATTTTATATATATATTTCGCAAAATTAATCTTTCTGGTAAATGTAACCACTTTACACTTAGCAACGTTAAGTTCTAACCTATTTTTCTTACACCACAGTTCAATATTGGCCAGATCATTCTGCAAGATTAAGTTATCTGAGGTATCATCAATTAATTTTCCTATATATTTTCAAATCAGCGAAAATTAGATTTTCACATTTCAAGACAGAACAAATATCATTGATAAAAATTAGGAAGAGCAATGGGCCTAAATTGGATCCTTGGGGGACGCCTGATGCTGCAGTAAGTCGCTGAGATTTGTATCCAATAAATGTAACGAAATAGACTCCATCTTTAATATAAGATGAAAATAGGTCCAACAATGCAGGGCTAAAACCAATTCCTCCCAGCTTTTTCAACAGAATGCGATGATCTATTCGATCAAAAGCCTTAGATATGTCCGTGTAGAGAGTCCAAAATATTTGATAAATATTGAGTAAAAACTAGCATGTTACTTTGGGTAGATTTACCGGATAAAAATCCATATTGGGTAGATGAAAGCAAAGGTCTGATGGATGGAATAATACGGTTGTACAGGCACACTTCGAACACTTTGGCAAAATTTGACCACAAAGCTATAGGCCGATAATTATTAACCAATGAAATGTCACCATTTTTGAGTATTGGATAGACTCTAGCCATTTTCCAAAAATCAGGAAATATACAAGTTTTGATCGCTAGATTAAAAATCATCTGAAGAGGCAATGAAAATACATAAAACCGTCCCTAATTAAAAAAGCCTGAATCTGGTCCGGGCCGGAAGTAAATCTTGGTTTAAGTTTTCGGAAAGAAATTTAAATTTCTTGGATCTCAAAAGATGGTAAAGAAATTGTTTCGTTGTAATTAAAATTAATATCTGGTGTGAGGTCAACAAAGCTTTACGGTAAATAAACACCGTTGAAAAAATTTGCAAAAGCGTTTACAATATCCTCAGGCTGAGTATAAATTTGACCATTGTATTTGATGTCTCCCGGAATTCTAGTTGATTTTCTTTTTGTCGTTAGATATGACCAAAAGAGCTTAGAATCTTGAGGTAAAGCATTTTGAACACACAATATATAGTTGTCGTATGCTACNATGCCTCGAAGTTCATGTTATAGATTTTTTATCAGTGGCACTGAAGCGGAAATGTTTTAGTTGGAATAGATATAAAATCCATGCAATTTTTTTCGACAGATGTCAGCATTATACTTATAGGGTGCTTTTTAAGTGGAGGTCAAAAATTCAGGGATGTATTCTGTGGCAAAAATATTTTTGTAAATGATTGTGGGGTCTTAGGACAGCCATTGTCCAGTGAGGAGGTGGCGGAGGTGTGGGCATCATCGATCATATTTGCCAAAGAAATATATATCACCCTGTATAATATTACAAATAAAATAGGTCACAATATGCGCCATCGTATTATCTTCACTTTTTGCTCCTTTACACTTTTTTGTATTCCAAACCGATTAACAACAAAACTGATTTATTTGATCAAGTGCATTTTTACGATACTCCTTAAATTATTTAAAATAATAACAAAATAATTAATTAACAATGGAATTACTTTACTATGATTTATTATAACAAATGTTGGAAGTGGCCACTTTCAGCCAAAATACATGCTTCAGATTTTCTTGAAATTGCAGCTCCAACACGTACAAAAATTCCAGAAGTAGCTCTTATCACATCACAACCACAACAAACAAAAAAAATTAATAGGGTTAATATCGGGTGATTTGGGTGGCCAAGGTTGACCTGGTTTTTGAGTGGCCCCGTCCAACTAAAATGTGGAGGAGCCCCGTCGTGCATAACACATTATTTCTCTTAGTAGTATTTCTCTCAAGTAGTTCAGGTAAAACGTTTTCAAGAAAATGTCTGTGGGAGGTACTGGTTAAAGTTCTTGGTAAAAAGTAAGTCCCAACAAGAAAATTTCCAATAATACCCAAACATAGATTCAAAGAAACTGATGTTGAAATTGAGATTTCATTATGGCATGAGGGATTTCATCAGACCAAACGTATTGTGAAAGTTTATTATAGCATCTCTGGAAAAATTAGTTTCGTCGCTAAACAATATGCCAGCGGTAAAGTCAACATTTTGTACAATTTTTTGCAAAATCCAGTGGCAAACTTGTAAGCGAGCAGGATAGTCTTATGGCAGTAAAGCTTAGACCCTTTGTATGTGATATGGGTAAAACTGTTGATTCTTCAGAACGGATCAAATACTTTATGATTTACATTACGATTTGTTGATTGATCTTCCTAATACTAGTATTTGGGTCTTCTTCAATTTCTTGTAGGATAGCTTCTTCCAACTCAGGCGTTCTAACACATTTATAAACATTCTTGGATTTGGAGTTGGATGATTTGGAAATCTTTCCATATAAATTCGCCTAGCCTCACTACCATTTCCATCTGCAAGACCATAAATGTAAACCATATTGGCCATTTCAGCATTTACAGATACATATGCCATTATTAAAACTCAATCTTGATAAAAAATAAGCTTAATTTGACAATACAAATATTAAATAAATGATACCCACACCTCCGTCACTGGTAAGTTTCTAAAGCTGATAATTTTTTGTTTCATACCTACTGTCATAACAAATACGCACACCGGATTTGGTTAATTAGAAATTAAAATTAAAAACTGTTTTTTTATTTTAATTTTTGACACGCTGTAACTGGACAATGGCTGTCCTAAGACCCCACATTTATATAACAAACACCTTTATTTTTGGCCATAGAATACGCCTCTGAATATCAAAATATAAAATTAACAAAAAGATCGGTATTGGGAATTGAATTGCAACTTTAAAACTCTCAGTTTCAGGGTATAACTGATCTTTCTGTAGAAATTTATATGTTTGATCTTTGTTTATGTTTTCCTGATTGACCATGAAGCGGTTTGGTAACTAATTTATTTTCTTATGTTCCATTGAATGAAAATGGAAGACTGTTCTTGCGTCGATAGGTTTAGAGGTGTGCAATTTTTATCTATTTGTACTATGTAGTTAAAGGAGTTGGGGTGCAGTTTCCAATTTTTCCTTAATTGTGTTCTGGTTAATATGTTAATATTTCCTCAATATATTACACCAAAAGAGTGTATAAGGATTGGAACGGTGAAGGTGTTTCCCGACACGGAAATATAAGACGCATAAAATGAGTATATGATTTTAAAGCAAACTGTTTCAACCATATTCTAACTGGCACTGCAGGAATGACAAACTATGACCACAGACAAAATAGGTATCGCCACAGACCGCTACTGGAATAGGCCAGCAGTTTTAAATTTCCGAATTGCCGATAGAGAACACCACCAGCAGAATCTTAGGAAGAATCAAATGCAGCGGCCCGCATTCTTACGTGTATCCCAGCAACATACAAACAACGGTTTGGCAATGTTGTCACGTGTACTTACGGATTTATTTTGTACACATTTTTATCAATGCCTGTTTTTGGCGTTACTATATTTATTTAAATATAGATATTGATAAAAATATTTTAAAGAATGAACGAATAGGTGCCTAGGTAGTCAACATAGAAAATCGGATATTCTGCAGCGGTTATTTAATCATAATTTGGTTAATTAGCTACTATTTTAATTTTTTTGGTATTGAAATACTGTAGAAAATATATTTCCAAATAAACAAAATTCGGAATAATATTTTAAACAGCTTGTTAATATACATTTTTTAATATTTGATGATAAATTTATTTAATACACAAGGTGGATTATTATTAGTAAGTCGCGGAATGTAGGTACAGGATTTTTGTTTGTATTTTGACATCCACTTATAGGTTTAATAATTAAAGATAGAAAAAAAAACTAAATACAAATGTACGACTTTTCCTTTATTTCTTTGGACATCAAAATTTGCTGGCATAAAATATACGTTTAAAGTAAAAAATAATTTAAAAAAATTAAAATTCATCCTTATTGAAATAACACACAACGGTTTTTATAGCTAACCTTTACATCAACATATATAAGGTGGATATCTAAAAACGAAATAACATTAAAATACCTACAATTTTTACAAATTTTCAACATGCAAGTAATTGTGATGATACAGTTGAAAATATGCTTTAATTTACTATTTATTGCTTTAAAAACAAATTCAGAATTATCAAACATTTCGTCCTGTATTTTTTCTTTCAATAAGTACTTGTAAATTTTGAGGGCTTTAATAGTATATTTTGTTGAAGTGTCCCCACAAAAATATGTCTAAAGGACTGAGATCGGGGCTGTTTTTTGGGCACCTAAGAAGTATGCGACGTCATATAGCAAACAGGCCGTATAACTCGGAAACGGTGCGTTGAATCAAAAAAATAATTTAAAAAATCTCTCCCACACTCCAGGTTCTGATTGTCCCTTCTGCGTTAAATGCAAAACATCCGAAGTCCGTATGTGGAAAATAAATTTCGGAAACAAGAGATGTGTGAGGTGATACAGTAAAAAAGGTCTTATAACTCGGCAACGGTGCGTTGAATCGAAAAAATAATTAAAAAAATCCCCCCCTACACCCATGGTTCTGATTGTCCGTTCTGCGTTGAATGGAAAAGGTCCGAACTCCGCATGTCGAAAAACAAAAAAGTTAGTCAAAATTTTATCAAAATGTAAACTGTAAAGGATCATTGATTGATGATTCGTTGTTTTTTTTTTAAATAAATTCCGTATTCAATTACTTCTTAAGGGTCCAGCCATTTTACAATGTTAATTTTTTTTTAAACACCTTGTGTCACAAATATGAGCACTACCAATGGCATCCATGATATGCAACACTTGTAATAATTATTTTGCCTAATTAAAGATATCAGCAATAAGAGACCAGTACCCCCATCTAAGGATACACAACCTGTATCTTGCAATTTTTTTAAACATACCTAGGTGTTTTTATCGTACCAAAGTGGAAGTCGATGCACAAATCTAAAAACATTAATTTCAAGTTTTTGAGTTCTCGCATTCCAAGGTGATAAAATAAATAATTAATTAAGTAAATTCATAGTTTTAATTTTTAACTTGATTTATTTTATTCACAAATGTGATTTCCAAACAAAAGATAGGTTCCATATCACTTTAATTACATAATTGAATGCATCGAATTTATTTGGCAGTTATCATTTGGCAACAAAGCCACCTCTAGAACTGCCGCCTATTACCATGTAGAAGAGTTACCACGCTAAATTTTATAGCTGGAAGCCGGCTAAGGAGACCCTGCATCCATTTTAGGCTGCCAATTTCCATAATTTAATACGCAGTCTGTGGCGATAAGCTATATTGTCTGTGCTATGACCTTTAGTTAGAAACAGACAGCTCAATGCAAATCAAATTTATATTCCTTGTTTCCCATTTTAGACAATTGCCTATTTTAACTCAAATGACTCTATTTTTTAAACACTCATACCTAAGGCATTTCTTTGGGTAGTAAATACTAATTTCTATGATACTTATTTTTCAATCCGCCATTTTAGAATTTCCTAATTAAAACCTTATATTCGTGATTGACGGCTTTGAAAACCACCAAGTAACAAGTTTCAGCCATATGCTTCAAATTTTGAATGCTTTTCCGATTTTTTACCTCCGCCATTTTGGATCCGCTAGCTTTTATTCAGGAATTTTCATGTTCGGACTTCAGATTCGTAATCAGCGACCCCAAAAACATACGGTAACAAAATTCAGGCAAAAATATTGAATAGAAAAATGTGTGACTTAAAGGAGTTAGTTAGACCCTGATCTGTAATTGGTTTCTAACCAAAGTATTTTATAAATTGTTTCTTTTCATTATAAAACTTCACCTTCCTCACTATTTCATCCTATTTTAGGGGATATTTTAGCGTTATACTAAAAAATGCAGCTAAAAGTACACACCATTTATGTACCTCCTCATATCTCTGATACAGAACCTTTTTTTTTGTGAGGCTGTTATTGTTGTTCTCAATAGAAAAATTTAATTTAAAATTGCAATATTTTAAAAAGAGTCCTTGTCCTAGAAAAAATAAGAACAAAGGTTCATACAAAAAAAGGAAAGAAAAAATTAAAAATGTACAGAAAAATGTTTCCAATTGCAGAGTAAGAAGATTCCATATGCAGCTTTCGAGTCAAATTGGGTTACTGCTTCAAAAGGCTATAAGAAAAATTTATTGATTTTCATATGTAGAACTCAAACACCGATTAAACTATATGCAGTCGACTTCTTCGAACTGTCTTTGAATATATTTATTAGTGTAAGTATATTTATTATTATACAGGGTGTGTCCAGAAATGTTTAATTTCGATATACAGAGTATAGAGTTTTTCTGCGAAATACTGTTTTTCTTTATAATTTCTGTAATCGTTACCACAAAAAAGAAAAATAAATAGATAATAAATTTTACGAAGAACAATCGATTCTTATAATGAGATGGGATTTTATTTTTCTAACGTTACTACTATTTATGACGTTATCTACATTTATTCCGTTCCTCTATATCTAATTTAGTTTTTTTAAGAGAATTTTAACCTTGTGTTTCCAAAAGTGTTTGACCAACATTTTTTTCTTAAATTGGTTTACTTTCTCTGCCAAGTATTTAAACCCTATAAAGTAGTTACATTGCTTTTTTTTGTGTAAGCTAAAATTATTCAGTAAATACCTACTTAATAAAATTTCATAAAAGTTGATGGGTAATTTTCCAAATCCGGGAGCAACAGAGCAACATCAGTAGTTAAACTAAACCATATTTTTTTCAGATATTGCGAACGGCATACTCCTACTACATGTTACTTAGGCAACTTTCGGCAGATGAGTAATTACTAATGAAATTTGTTATGTATTATATTTAATTTAATAGTTTCAGTTAATAATTGCACACAAATTATAACATTGATAAAAGTAGAGTGTACGATTAATCATAAATGATTTTTTTCATCATAGTACAATATAATGTATGTATTCCTAATACTAGCCATACATGACAGAGGAAGAGAAAATAAAAACAGTGGCGGCTGTTGACTTCCGTACCACGGAGGGCGGAAAAATTTAGGTGAAAAGTATAGAAAAAAAATTTAATATATGTGGGTACTTTTATTTTAAGTATTATGTATTGAAATATAAAAAAAATGTATTCAACATAATTTTTTATAATGAAAGTCCGTTCTTCTACTTTTGTCCGAAATAAACTTTTCAATTATTTTCCCATTAAAGTTTAGTATTTCTGTCATCATTGATTTTTCAATAGTCGACATTACTGTTAGTTTGTCTTTACAATCAATTTAAACTTTTACAATATGAGGATTGCTTTCGTTGTACAGCGAAAATAAAACGCTCTCTCAACGGTAATAATAAAGTATTTTATTGAAAACTAAGTTGTATAGAAAAAGACGTGTTGACGGTTTGAGTGTTTGTTGGAGAGTCTCTGTGTGTGGAGTCGGTCGTAGGTATATGAGTACGCATCTGGTCCCCGGCGGCGCCAGTCGGCTGTAGACCCTTCCTGGAACGCTGGTGCGTCCGGTGGCGTCCTGCTGGCGCTCTTGACGTAATGCTTAAAAATGGATCACTTGCGAACATGTGTACCCACAAATATTTTTAAAAACACACATGAAGCAATACGTAAGTAACAAATTACGTTTAATAAGAAAAAAATCCGTGAATAGCTATTATTTGGTTATGGTCGGACCAAACAGAGCCCAAACTGCATAGTAAAAATGCGCCACTCCTACTCCTTCTTTCAATGCTGCGCAACGGTAACCATGGCCACCGCTGTAAACACTTGACAAGTGTAGCGGAGTTTTTCAAAGAATTTTGCAAGTCGAGTTGAATTGGCTGCACATTACAAATTTAACACTTTTTAATGTGTTTCATAATGCTGATCTATTTAATTATCCAGATAACATTGTAAACTAATTTTTTTTACTATGAAAATTTTTAGGGAGGGCGCCGCCCCAGAGCCCCCCCGTACCAACCACCTCTGAATAAGAATCTAAAAATTTACAGTAGATGAAATCAATTTACTCGTGGATTTAATAGAAAAATGTAAATTTGTTAAATTTAAGTTGGCAAGGATATGTTCTTTCCTTGTAGAACAAAAAAAAACAAGTTTTGTTAATACCTGAGTAGGAATACTTATTTATTTGTAGCATATTTTATATATTTATTTTCTTTTCTTATATATTTGCAATTATACATATATTTTTTTAGCTATAATAAAATCTTGAATCAAAAATATCAATGAAGGGCTAGTATTATACTGAAATATCATAAAATAAAAGTATGTAGTTACACTTCTTATATAATATTGTAGTTATGTAACAATCCACTAAAAATTAGTCAGCATTTTGAAAAACAGATTTGTTGTTTATATGTCACAACTTAACTGAACCTTAAACTGTTCATTATTTCACAGAAATTAAATTACCTAATAGTTTTAGTGTACAATAAATATTACAAAGCATAATCTTCACCAAAATAAAAACTTTTTTACTTACCTTGTTGTTTTATTTAACTTGAACATTTCTCAGAATGTTATATTTATAAATATCAGAATTTTGAATAAAATGCATTCATTTTAGGATATACAGGGTGTTTGTAAATAAGTGGGAAGTATTATAGGGGGTGGTTGCCGAAATTATTTTGTGAAAAAAGTTCATATAAATGTAGGTCGAAATATGCTTCGTTTCGGAGATACAGAGCGTTTAAGTTTTATTTTTTTATTTATTTTTATTAATTACTTCAAAGAGTTTTAAAGATATTGACTCGAAATTTGATTGTTGTATTTTCTTTAGAAATATTGACAGCAACCTACTAGATAATGTATAAATGGAAATTAAAAATACACAACTTTCAATAAAACACCTCAGAAATTAATGATTTTAGCCATAGGGAATGCTTTATAAAAATGAAAGAACATAAAGTGTATTTTCAGTTTTTAAAATAAAATACTACGTGGTTCATTTAAAAAAATACTTTCTCGTAAAACTGTACCAATATCAAAGTTATTAATGCAAAAAATTATTGTCTAGTTGTTCTGTTTAGGGTATACAGGACGCTGAAATGGGATTGATTTTCGTATACAATTGACCATAATTTTGAAATACCCTAATTATAGCCTATATTGGAAGCCTGGGAAAGATGAGCTTAATCTAAATTTGAAATAATATATAGGGTGTCCCAGTTAAAAAAATATTATGTTAGGCTCACCCTGGTAATACGTAACACTCTGTATATACGAAAATAATTTTAAAATGTGCAGTTTTAAGTTGGCTACAATTTTTGTAAATAACTTTTTTTATATCTTCTAATGTATAATAAAGGAGATATCGCACTTCGACGCACTAATGCCGCACCCTGTATGTAGACTGCATTTATAAAGAAAAAATAGATGTTTTGAATCAAAAATACATTTATTTGCTTAACTTAAATAAGTATTTTCTTGACAAAAGAGAAAAGTAAATTCAGATAATGGAATGCTAGTACATAAACGTATATTTGATTATAGATAATAAACGAACAGAATCGACCCGATGACAATTTTCATAGGGAAAAGTGGGCAGTCGCACTTATATCATCAAATGTAATTTTTTACTCTAATTTTTGAAATGTATAAACCAAATAAATACGAAGATTATAATTTTATTTATTAAAACTTAAAATTACGTTTTGTAAATCATAAAGTATAACATAACATCAAGCTGCCCATTTCGTTATTGACTGAAATGAATTGGAAGTATAATAGCAAATACAGTAGCCTAGATCTATTGCTAGCTTATCTGTGGATGAATAATATATTTTATACCACTGTAGCTCTTTTGTACCTAATTTGAGATAAAAGGAATCCTACCATTGGGAACCGTCGTAATCGGTTTAATTAGTGCTACACATAGACTTTAAATTAGGTACTTACCAAGGAAGATGGGATATCAATATGATGGCAGATTTCTGTTGGACACAGACAGAAGAGAAACAAAAACCCGTTGCATAGGTCATTCGAAGAAAAAAGAGTTCGCTACAAGAGCAGAAAAGTGTAATAGCAACATAAAATCAGCCTGGTCGAGTCAGTCGCATTTATTTCGAAATAATTCATGTCTGACATTTATTCAATACTTTTTTGGGATTCACGATTCCCATTTTTCTGCGATATTTTGCAATTTTTGTAAAATTTTTGAGTAATGAGGCTCAACAGACTTTAGATTCAAATTCGACTCGACAAAATTTATGAGAAGAATTGATCCAATCTAGAAAACCGCTTTCTAATTTTTTTCACTCTCATTGATATGATTTTTTGTCCTTTGCAACTGTCTTTTTGCGTTTTTTTTACGAAATCTGTAGGGGAATACAGCTAATAGACTTCAGTCTCGAATTCAACGTATCAAAATACATAAGAAACATACTTGATCAAGGTTAAAACAATTTTTCGAATTTTTTTTGCGTTCGCTAACGTGATTTTTGGCGATTTTTCTTAATTTTTGTCATCGGAGGAAGCGTTTGGTTTTTCTTATCTTTTTTTTTTATACGGAACGTCTCAATATTTTAGATTAGTATTACCTCAGACTTTTTAGATCAAAATAAGATGGTTTAACTACTAAACTTACCTCTGTTCACTTGCTTTGTTTTGCCATTAGGGGCGTCAAAGTTGTACAAAAACAGTTTTTGAGAATTTTAAATACAACATAATATGTTAGAAGTCTAAAAAATCATTACAAAGAAATTTCGATATTTATTTTGATATATTTTTTAAGAAGTTGCACGATTAGGAAATTAAAAATCTCTTCCTTTCTTTTTTGTTTCTAAAATTCCTGCTGCACCAGAATTGTAGGTCATTATTTCATTTATCGATTCTTTGTCTCTCCTTGTTCCAAAGTATCACGTACAATTCATTTTCCTTAAAATTGTATTCAATCTACAAACCTCACTTTTTCTTATATCTTTTACTATATCTTTTACTATAATTTTTATTATTTGTTTATTCATAATCATATTATAATCATCATCCATTATTTGTTTCAATTTAGCTTTATTTATAATTATTACTTAGTTGTAGAAAAGTATTCCTATTTTTATTGTAGAGTAAGTATGCAAATTCCATATGCAGCTTTTGAGTCAGACTGGGTCACTGCTTCGAAAGGATATAAAAAAGACATTGATTTTTGTATATAGAACTCAAGAGCCGATAAGGATATATGCAATTAACAAACATCTTTAAATTATCTTTAAATAAGTTTGTTGAAGTAAGTATATTTATTGTTCTAGGATGTTTCTAGACTGTAATCTGTTCTTGGAATTATCTGAATTACATACTAAATTAATGACAATTACGAAGTTCTTCAGGAATTAATTCATACATTTGTTCGTAAAGGTTTTGACACTGATCCAAACTTTGTGAATTTCTTTGAAACAGAAACAGTTACTACGAAGTCATAGTAAATAAAAACAAATAGAAATTGAATGCATTTTCTTAAATAAGTTTAAAATTGTTATTTACCACTGGATAACATGAATATAAAAAAATATAATCCTACTTTGGCAGTTCAAATATCAATATTTACGAAATTATGCTGAACAAATAACATTGGGCCTAGTTATTTGTTGGTACTTCTGAACTTGACGAAGAAATTGACGAATATTTAAACATATTCTAATTCAAGTTTCCAGTTATTTTACAACAGATTTGGGCATTACACTTGAACAATTTCTTCATGACGCGATTTCTTCATGAAGAAATTCGCAATGTAAAACAGCTATAACAAATAGTATTTAAAAGGTAGATACATTATTTTTATCAAAACATTGCACAAACTACATATGTATAGTGGTCTACAAGTTGACGGAACACCCTGTACATTCATTGCTTATGCTCTTCTGAGGTTTATCATGAATAGACATCGCAAACTTTGTGGCGACTATCAAATAAATAAACAGTACCTAGTAAGTAGTCAAGCTGTGTACCACTCTATGTTCACGATACACGATGCTACTGACTGTCAAAAAAACATGCGTACACTCGACCAAGCAAAGCATCAAACTCACTCACACACGCACAAACGACAATGAAATACAGGGCCAACGTCCCTCAGTAAATAACCTAGATTGTCCACCGTTCACGCCAGGCCGACAGGGCAGGTATTAAGATGCCACTAGATACGTATCGAATAAACTGAACGATGCGAAGCTTCAGATAACAGGCAGACATGTACAAGTTATTCTGTAATGACGCGGATAGTTGGAGTACTAAAATGTGAAGTAGTTTATGCTTCGTAACCATTAGTAAAAATAGCATCTATTAAAATCTTCGACTATTTTAGATATGCGCCTGTGACCTCGGTAAATGTTGAACGGTCCTATTCGTTTTTGAAATGGGTATTTATTGATCGCCGGATTATAATGTAAAAAGTGTAGTTATAAGAAGGCAACGGTTGTGTGACTTTTTGTTTTAATAAAATTACGTAAAAGAAAAGCCAACCTATAGCCAACCATGTGCCACATTGCAGCAGTAATAAATTCTAGTTAAATATACAGGGTGTTTCATAATTGGATGTCAATATTGAAGGGTGTTAATCTGTGCGTGATTTTAAGACAAAAAGTTCATATAAACATAGGTCCGTTTTCTCTTTATTTTTGATATACAGGGTGATGAATATCTGTTTGTAAAATTGTTTTTTTTTTAATAACTCCGAAACTAAATTAGATAGTTTTATAAAACTTAGTATGTGTAAACTAGGTGCAGAGACACGTCTTTTGCATAATAAACGAATTTTCATTTTTAACCAGTGGCGTCCCAATTAACTTCAACCTCATTATTTTGAATGAAAAAAATGATACGCCACTGCATTTTTGAAAAACAAAAATTATTGTATAAATGGTGCTTTATTTTGTAATAAAAAAGATCTCTTGAGTTTTTTTCTTATCTTGCACTGTTTTTTAGTAAAAAAATAAAGAACAACATACTAACCCACATTGAGCCAAACAGAAAGCATGATATAAAGATTACCTAGTAGGCTGTGGTTGTTGATTACTGTTGTGATTTATTAATTTTGACAGTTCAGTTCATTCAACTCAATTTTGATACTTAAAATACCTGTACAGTGTTATTTGATAATGGTTGAGTTTACTAATCAAGAGTTGGCAGACATTCATTACATGTATGGCTTGGCTGATGGCAGAGCGCCAGAGGCTAAACGATTATATCAAGAGCGTTTCCCGAATAGAGTCACACCAGATAGACGAACATTCTCAAACATACATAGAACGTTGGCTGAAACAGGTACTTTTAAGCCAAATAATCAATTAAAAGGTGCCCATCGGACTACTAGAACTCCAGAAGTTGAAGAAGCAGTTTTAAATTCAATTGATGAAAATCNATTCTGACTTGGTTCAACTGTATAGTATACAGGGTGAGTAATTAATAATGGTACACAGCTCAATGGCAGATTGTTAACGTCAAAATATAGCAATTGAGGCAAATATGCCCTAATCAATTGTTGCTCCTTTTCGTTCTACAAGGTGTTAAAGTTGAAAAAATATTTTCGATTTTTTGCTATATTTCATTTATGTATCGACCAATTGATTTGAAAATTTTTAGTTTTACATTTTTGAGGTTGCAAATACGAATATTCAAATAGTGTTGGAGTCACATCTAGGGGGCGATAGTTGTACTGTCCTGTCAATGTAAAAATATGTCTAACTTCTTATTTTTCGCAATTTTGTATTTTTTAACCAGATATTATTGAACTACGTTCAATTCTAAATAAAAAAAGGTATATTTGTTACAAATCGATAAACTCAACTGTTTTCGAGATACAGACGTTTTAATTTTTTGAGATTCGACGGGAATTAAATCAGAAAATTATTTTTTCCAAAGTAGTAGGCATTGACATAATAAATTAACAACTGTCACTACAATATCATATTGTGTCTGCCAATTCTACTTAATTTGAATAGGAAATAGTTTTTTCCTTGTCGTTATTTTTTAGAGAAGAGAATATCTTAATAGAAATTTCCCGCACCGTTGGATTGGACGCGGTAGCGAAGTACCTTGGCCTGCACGTAGCCCTGTTTTAAATCCACTAGATTTTTACTTTTGGGGATATCTTAAATCTTTAGTTTACAAAAACATTATTAATGACCATGAACAACTGTGGACAAATATTCAAGAATCAGTTCATATTATCAAACAACATAGAACTTTATTTAACGTCAGACAAAAAAATAAAATGCTAAGAAAGTGCATTGAAGTCGCTGGTAGTTAATAATTTGTTAAGATATGCATAATAAAATTTTCACTTGCTGTAATGTTTGTCTTAATTCTTAATTCAGGCCTGGTATCTCATGACCCGCTAATTTTCTAATTTAATTCCCGCTAAATCTCAAAAACTTAAAACGTCTGTATCTCGGAAACGGTTTAGTTTATCGATTTGTAATCAGTATACCTTTTTTTATTTAGAATTGACCGTAGTTTAATAATTTGTACTTAAAAATATCAAAATTGTAAAATATAAAAAGTTAGACATATTTTTACATTGATAGGACAGTATAAGTAGTGCCCTCTAGACGTGACCCCAACACTGTTGGCATATTCGTATTTGCCTCCTCAAAAAACGTAAAACTACAAATTTTCAACATAATCGGTCCATACATATTTAAAATATAGATAAAAAAAGTAAATATTTTTTCAACTTTAACACCCTGTAAAACGAAAAGGAGCAACAATTGATTAAGGCATGTTTGGCTCAATCACTATGTTTTGACGTTAACAATATACCATTAAGCTATGTACCATTACTAACCCTGTATACAGTGGTGAACTTGACAAGTATAAATCAAATAGAAGTTTGTTCAAACGTGGAACAACGGACTATTATCGATTTGAGAGAATAGAATAGAATAAGAGAACCACACAACCACATCCAAAAACCTGGACAACAGACATTGTTTCGGTTTGTTGTGATATCCTAATAAACATTTTTACATTGAGTTCCTAATTATAAAGTGGACTAAAAATGTTGAATAAGTATATTTATTTCGTAGTCAAGAAAGACTAAGCTATCTGCAACAAATGGAGAAAGAACCGGCAATGTCTTTTTTCCAGATTAACGTTAATTCACATCTGCATTTCGCCACTCATACAAAAGATACGATTCCAAAATCCAAGTGATATGGATGATCCATTCTCCTCCATCTACCCTTCAGACTTTCACGTAATGCGTTTGGACCTTTAATAGTTTTTAGTTGCAAAAATATGTTAATTTCCCGACAATAAACAATAAAAGTTCATTGTGTGTTAAGTCTAAGTTAAGGTGTTTATTAATTTTTTGGAATTTAAAAGATTTTTAACTTATTTATTTGACGGTTAATATTAATACCTGAAAAACATAGTTTAGATACTAAAAACTATGTGGGTTACGCTTCAATAAACACAGCCTAATAATTGTTAACGACTATATTAAGTAATAATCAAATAACACTCACTACTACTAATAATTTATTTACTGTATATTTTTCTTGTCGGATTAATGTTACATTAAATTACATACATTTCTATATACATTCTATTAAATATTATAAAGAGGCATACACATTATTTAATTGTCTATAATGACTGAAAATGTATCAAATCAGAATCGGTGCTGCGGTGGCTTCGTGCTAACAGGTAGCGGTATTTTATAAACCGCAGATACTTAATTAAAGATAAAAAAATACATAATTTTGGGCAGGACTGATGGCCCACCTACAATGAGTACAATAAATAAAATTAAAGCTGTACGATAACATTTTAATCTTGTTAAATCTATTTCCTGTTGACTGCGGTAAACAAAGTAAGAGCGAAAGAGAGAGAAGGAGGGAATTAAAATATCTACATTTCTTCTAAATATACTTTAATTGTACGGTTAAACTATAAAAAACTGACATGTTCAAAAAGAATTATTATATTAAAACAGAAATACATTTATTTTTGTGCGTGTATGATGTATGAGTGCAAAATAGTCTTGATTTAAGTAAATTTTCTTCAGTGAGGTAAACATTTATTCAACTGAAGAAATTATAGTTAATTCAAGATTACAATACAGGCAAGTAAATTTAATGATTTAGCTATTAGTGATTTTATAACCATATATTTTCATGTATTAAATTTTTCTCAAATCATCGGTTCAACGATTTTAAAATACTTTTTCATATTTAATAATGATAAAATTGAAAAAATGTTTGAATTATATACTATGACGATACGTGACACGTTATTTCCAATGTGTATTCTAAAGCTGTTTGCATAAAACAGTATTACAATTTGCATGCAACAATTAACTAAATTATTAACTTAAATATGTAAAAAAATAATGCCGATTAACTTTATTCATATGTAGACAGCTGACTTAACATCATGTAATAAGAATATCCCGTTCTCAATATCTAAAAATAATTGGTTTAAATGTTGTTAAAACTGTACGAAATTTACTTGTTTAACAATTTTGAACTGCCACAAATACAAGATAAGTTTAGGAAATAAACAAAATGTTAAATGTTTAAACAAGTTTAATTTAGGTAGTAAATATGTGTCACAGAAATTGAAACAAAACAGGGTCCCGGTTAAACAGAGATGAAAAAAATAGATATATACGTTTATGTTTCTTATTTTTGTGGTATCAACGTGGCTAACTTGATTGATTTCCTATGTACAGAGAATTTATCGAATTTGACTGATTTCTACTGGCCCTTAAATATCTATCTATTATAAAAGATTCAAAAGAATGTTTAAACTTTTTCCTACTTTTTTATTTTGCAAAACACAGTGCATGTACTCCATTTTTGTTTATTTTCATATTTTCGAGGAAGTGTTTGTTATTTCAAATGGAACACCTTGTATATTATAACGACAATGATTATCTTTTTTTATTACTCTTTCAACAGTCTAATATAGTCTGGTTTTAAAAATTTATATTTTTCAATGTAATATGGATACCTATATGGATATTAGATTTTATACAGCGTGAGTCAGTTTTTTGTATACAAACTTTAACAGGAGATAGAACACATGTTTTTAAAAAGAATAGCTCCCATAAACATATGTCGTAGAAGGCTTCGTTAATTTAAAATTTTCAAAATACATCTGGGGAAAGTAAATCTAATAAAAATTATAGTTCGATGTACAGGGTGGACCACTATTTTTTAGATGACAGGTTACAGACTAAACAGTAATAATGACCATAAATATGTCATTTTTTACACAGTTTTGGAGACTTATCAGTGAAGTATGTTTCCACAGTTTTGTTTTATTACCCTTTCAGCAATACAATATAGTTTATATACAGGGTGAGTCAGTTTTTTGTAGACAAACTTTAACAGATAGAGATAGAACACATGTTTTTAAAAAGAAAAGTTCCTATAAACATATGTCGTAGAAGGTTTCCTTTCCGAGATACAGGGTGTTGAATATAATTTTTTTTTTCGAATTTTCATTTTAACTTATAAACGAATGCTTAGATTTTCTTCATGTTTGGGGGATAATGCCTATTAATTAAGGGGCATAAAACAAGCAAAAAGAATGTTCAAAAACTTGCACAATGGCGGAGTGGAGGGGGTGCTCAACCCCTTTCTTAAACAGAACTTCTACGCCAATGACTATTTAAAAAAAAGATTGTTATTTTCATTATCTACATATATTTTATCAAAAATAATGTCCCTTCTTCTGTTTCGAAATTCCTGTACGTTTCCGAGTTATTTTGATTTTTAGTGTTTGATGTGGTACTAAATTAAGTAATTTATTTATTATCAATTATCGGCTAAATATTTCATTCTTTTAACGAAACCTACCTAAATATGGTTTGTTAAGGATTCTAAAAAGCCGGAATCTCTAATTCTTTATCTTTTTCCAATGTAGTCAAAATAAATATTTGTTATATAAAGCCATACTCAAATACAAGACTTTTATAAGTTGAAATCTGTTTAACACACTAATTTTAATCTGTGCTGCATAAATACTAATGTACCTACTGCAACTAAATTACAAAAAAAACATTGAATGAATATTGATGTTAATGTTTATGGAGAAAATTGAAACGGAATTTGGTACATACACAAGTTTAATAAAACTTAAAGAAACTTTTTAAAATTTGTTGGCAAGTGCACTATAATGTATTTTATGTATGTAATGTAATAGATTTCAACTTATAAAAGTCTTGTATTTGAGTATGGCTTGATATAACAAATATTTATTTTGACTACATTGGAAAAAGATAAAGAATTAGAGATTCCGGCTTTTTAGAATCCTTAACAAACCATATTTAGGTAGGTTTCGTTAAAAGAATGAAATATTTAGCCGATAATTGATAATAAATAAATTACTTAATTTAGTACCACATCAAACACTAAAAATCAAAATAACTCGGAAACGTACAGGAATTTCGAAACAGAAGAAGGGACATTATTTTTGATAAAATATATGTAGATAATGAAAATAACAATCTTTTTTTTAAATAGTCATTGGCGTAGAAGTTCTGTTTAAGAAAGGGGTTGAGCACCCCCTCCACTCCGCCATTGTGCAAGTTTTTGAACATTCTTTTTGCTTGTTTTATGCCCCTTAATTAATAGGCATTATCCCCCAAACATGAAGAAAATCTAAGCATTCGTTTATAAGTTAAAATGAAAATTCGAAAAAAAAAATTATATTCAACACCCTGTATCTCGGAAAGGAAACCTTCTACGACATATGTTTATAGGAACTTTTCTTTTTAAAAACATGTGTTCTATCTCTATCTGTTAAAGTTTGTCTACAAACTGACTCACCCTGTATATAAACTATATTGTATTGCTGAAAGGGTAATAAAACAAAACTGTGGAAACATACTTCACTGATAAGTCTCCAAAACTGTGTAAAAAATGACATATTTATGGTCATTATTACTGTTTAGTCTGTAACCTGTCATCTAAAAAATAGTGGTCCACCCTGTACATCGAACTATAATTTTTATTAGATTTACTTTCCCCAGATGTATTTTGAAAATTTTAAATTAACGAAGCCTTCTACGACATATGTTTATGGGAGCTATTCTTTTTAAAAACATGTGTTCTATCTCCTGTTAAAGTTTGTATACAAAAAACTGACTCACGCTGTATAAAATCTAATATCCATATAGGTATCCATATTACATTGAAAAATATAAATTTTTAAAACCAGACTATATTAGACTGTTGAAAGAGTAATAAAAAAAGATAATCATTGTCGTTATAATATACAAGGTGTTCCATTTGAAATAACAAACACTTCCTCGAAAATATGAAAATAAACAAAAATGGAGTACATGCACTGTGTTTTGCAAAATAAAAAAGTAGGAAAAAGTTTAAACATTCTTTTGAATCTTTTATAATAGATAGATATTTAAGGGCCAGTAGAAATCAGTCAAATTCGATAAATTCTCTGTACATAGGAAATCAATCAAGTTAGCCACGTTGATACCACAAAAATAAGAAACATAAACGTATATATCTATTTTTTTCATCTCTGTTTAACCGGGACCCTGTTTTGTTTCAATTTCTGTGACACATATTTACTACCTAAATTAAACTTGTTTAAACATTTAACATTTTGTTTATTTCCTAAACTTATCTTGTATTTGTGGCAGTTCAAAATTGTTAAACAAGTAAATTTCGTACAGTTTTAACAACATTTAAACCAATTATTTTTAGATATTGAGAACGGGATATTCTTATTACATGATGTTAAGTCAGCTGTCTACATATGAATAAAGTTAATCGGCATTATTTTTTTACATATTTAAGTTAATAATTTAGTTAATTGTTGCATGCAAATTGTAATACTGTTTTATGCAAACAGCTTTAGAATACACATTGGAAATAACGTGTCACGTATCGTCATAGTATATAATTCAAACATTTTTTCAATTTTATCATTATTAAATATGAAAAAGTATTTTAAAATCGTTGAACCGATGATTTGAGAAAAATTTAATACATGAAAATATATGGTTATAAAATCACTAATAGCTAAATCATTAAATTTACTTGCCTGTATTGTAATCTTGAATTAACTATAATTTCTTCAGTTGAATAAATGTTTACCTCACTGAAGAAAATTTACTTAAATCAAGACTATTTTGCACTCATACATCATACACGCACAAAAATAAATGTATTTCTGTTTTAATATAATAATTCTTTTTGAACATGTCAGTTTTTTATAGTTTAACCGTACAATTAAAGTATATTTAGAAGAAATGTAGATATTTTAATTCCCTCCTTCTCTCTCTTTCGCTCTTACTTTGTTTACCGCAGTCAACAGGAAATAGATTTAACAAGATTAAAATGTTATCGTACAGCTTTAATTTTATTTATTGTACTCATTGTAGGTGGGCCATCAGTCCTGCCCAAAATTATGTATTTTTTTATCTTTAATTAAGTATCTGCGGTTTATAAAATACCGCTACCTGTTAGCACGAAGCCACCGCAGCACCGATTCTGATTTGATACATTTTCAGTCATTATAGACAATTAAATAATGTGTATGCCTCTTTATAATATTTAATAGAATGTATATAGAAATGTATGTAATTTAATGTAACATTAATCCGACAAGAAAAATATACAGTAAATAAATTATTAGTAGTAGTGAGTGTTATTTGATTATTACTTAATAAAGTCGTTAACAATGATTAGGCTGTGTTTATTGAAGCGTAACCCACATAGTTTTTAGTATCTAAACTATGTTTTTCAGGTATTAATATTAACCGTCAAATAAATAAGTTAAAAATCTTTTAAATTCCAAAAAATTAATAAACACCTTAACTTAGACTTAACACACAATGAACTTTTATTGTTTATTGTCGGGAAATTAACATATTTTTGCAACTAAAAACTATTAAAGGTCCAAACGCATTACGTGAAAGTCTGAAGGGTAGATGGAGGAGAATGGATCATCCATATCACTTGGATTTTGGAATCGTATCTTTTGTATGAGTGGCGAAATGCAGATGTGAATTAACGTTAATCTGGAAAAAAGACATTGCGGGTTCTTTCTCCATTTGTTGCAGATAGCTTAGTCTTTCTTGACTACGAAATAAATATACTTATTCAACATTTTTAGTCCACTTTATAATTAGGAACTCAATGTAAAAAATGTTTATTAGGATATCACAACAAACCGAAACAATGTCTGTTGTCCAGGTTTTTGGATGTGGTTGTGTGGTTCTCTTATTCTATTCTATTCTCTCAAATCGATAATAGTCCGTTGTTCCACGTTTGAACAAACTTCTATTTGATTTATACTTGTCAAGTTCACCACTGTATACAGGGTTAGTAATGGTACATAGCTTAATGGTATATTGTTAACGTCAAAACATAGTGATTGAGCCAAACATGCCTTAATCAATTGTTGCTCCTTTTCGTTTTACAGGGTGTTAAAGTTGAAAAAATATTTACTTTTTTTATCTATATTTTAAATATGTATGGACCGATTATGTTGAAAATTTGTAGTTTTACGTTTTTTGAGGAGGCAAATACGAATATGCCAACAGTGTTGGGGTCACGTCTAGAGGGCACTACTTATACTGTCCTATCAATGTAAAAATATGTCTAACTTTTTATATTTTACAATTTTGATATTTTTAAGTACAAATTATTAAACTACGTTCAATTCTAAATAAAAAAAGGTATACTGATTACAAATCGATAAACTAAACCGTTTCCGAGATACAGACGTTTTAAGTTTTTGAGATTTAGCGGGAATTAAATTAGAAAATTAGCGGGTCATGAGATACCAGGCCTGAATTAAGAATTAAGACAAACATTACAGCAACTGAAAATTTTATTATGCATATCTTAACAAATTATTAACTACCAGCGACTTCAATGCACTTTCTTAGCATTTTATTTTTTTGTCTGACGTTAAATAAAGTTCTATGTTGTTTGATAATATGAACTGATTCTTGAATATTTGTCCACAGTTGTTCATGGTCATTAATAATGTTTTTGTAAACTAAAGATTTAAGATATCCCCAAAAGTAAAAATCTAGTGGATTTAAAACAGGGCTACGTGCAGGCCAAGGTACTTCGCTACCGCGTCCAATCCAACGGTGCGGGAAATTTCTATTAAGATATTCTCTTCTCTAAAAAATAACGACAAGGAAAAAACTATTTCCTATTCAAATTAAGTAGAATTGGCAGACACAATATGATATTGTAGTGACAGTTGTTAATTTATTATGTCAATGCCTACTACTTTGGAAAAAATAATTTTCTGATTTAATTCCCGTCGAATCTCAAAAAATTAAAACGTCTGTATCTCGAAAACAGTTGAGTTTATCGATTTGTAAAAAATATACCTTTTTTATTTAGAATTGAACGTAGTTCAATAATATCTGGTTAAAAAATACAAAATTGCGAAAAATAAGAAGTTAGACATATTTTTACATTGACAGGACAGTACAACTATCGCCCCCTAGATGTGACTCCAACACTATTTGAATATTCGTATTTGCAACCTCAAAAATGTAAAACTAAAAATTTTCAAATCAATTGGTCGATACATAAATGAAATATAGCAAAAAATCGAAAATATTTTTTCAACTTTAACACCTTGTAGAACGAAAAGGAGCAACAATTGATTAGGGCATATTTGCCTCAATTGCTATATTTTGACGTTAACAATCTGCCATTGAGCTGTGTACCATTATTAATTACTCACCCTGTATACTATACAGTTGAACCAAGTCAGAATTTGTTTCAATTTATCACATAGCTTGACATTTATTAGTTTCTTTGACCCAGAATTCAAATTGTAGTTTCTACGAGGTTTGATCAAAAAGTAACTGGAATTGTAAATTTTCTTGGAAGATATTGATTTAATCTTCATTTTTGATCCCATTACCTTCAAATTCCTTTATAGGTATTTTTTTATACATTTTTAATTAAACATTAAAAACTTTTTAATATACTCTTTATACCAAGAAACTTATGAATTAAGAAAAGATACAATAGATATAACTCTAGGAATTCTCACTAATGACGGACTAAATATTGTTCATACTAAGCCATTTTTATTGAATTAACTATAACGCCTTATAGATTATCATATAGCTGCTGTAGATACTTCAGGTTTTTGTAAGTTCTAAAATTGTCTTATCATTAATAATATACGTACCTAGTATATTTTGTAACAAGCAATGAAAATGCCGAATAAAATATTTTGTTCTGAGTAGGAAATGTCTTTTCATACTCATACGAAAATTAAAACATCAAATATAGTTTATTAATTACGAATAAGTAATTTATTGCAAATATAATTTTGTAACTAACGAAAGTTGGTAAAAACTGATGTTTTTCTTTAAATTGTTATCAATTTTCAAAAAATTAATCAAGCTTCATGAAACTTTCGGAAAGTACTCCTCGATTCATGTGTAATAAGCTCCCGAAAATCACTATTGGACAGATGAGTCGTTTACAATAATACTTCATACTTACTGGGAATTTTGAAATGTAAAATTTTTGTAGGTCTTGTATTTTTACGAAAGGCCAGTATAGGTACTTATACTATACCTAAGACTTCAAGATGTAAGTGAATTGTGCAACATTTGATTTTATTAATTTTTGCTTATTTGGAAAGTTTTCAGCATGTAAATTTGACATTTTTTAAATTCTATTGGGTAGATTTTGAAAAACACGTACTTAAAAAAAATCATTTTTAATCAGCCCATACAGACGCCGGAGATATTTGCCTTTTTGTTAATAACTCGTTTGGTTTTAGACTTTTTGACCCGATCCGAAATTGTCACAACAGACTATAAATTATTGTAATTGGTAGGTACATCCATTAGACCATTATTTGTAGAGTACTGTATCAGTAGAAGAAATATATTTATTTAATGTCCACTGCTAATAGTTTTTGTTCTCCGATAACTTTTCTGGTTTTACGTTTCTCTAACAATCATTAAAGCTCTCCGAACAAAAATATCATGACGGGGCCCTGGGGCTTTGCCCCGAATTGCTACATAATAGTTACGCCACGGAGTGAACATTTTATAATTTGATATGTCATAGAGGGTAAATCATGAACTCTATGCCCGGATATCTACCACGGAACAATTTAATTGATACAAAAGTGAGCAGAAAAGGATATGGCGCCTAAATGAACACTCACCATATTTCTATTGTTTTTTTATTGCTGCTTTTTTTTCAGTATTACCAACCACATGATCTTATTATGTGTAGTCAAAGCCAAGGACGAATAATTTCCGTTAAACAGCTACTGTTAGACACTCTTTCACGAAATAATAAAAACTGAATTATGCATTTTAAAATTATTATATAAGAGCAAAAGATTTTGAACCAGTTCACGAACGCTTAATTATAGATATGCACAGGGTGACCGAATAAGTAACTTGCATGAAAATTTAATTTCTTTTAAAATACATAAACTTGTAGTATAAACCGACAACAACTAACAGTGATAAAATATTAATTTCTTTAATGCTACAAATGAGTTATAAATGTTTAAAATTACGTAAAAAACTTAATTTTGTTTCGAGAACGCATCGTGGCGTCATTTAGTGCGACGAAAAACACAACCTACTTTTTGGCCGTCTGTCGTTTGTTGTTCAATTCCCATATCGTCGAGACTCTAAACTAAAAACGTGCTTGCGGAGAATCGTGAAGGAAAGTGGATTCGGCTGCCTCTAGACTCTTGTTATTTACCATGTTCATGCTGTGGGGCCATTCTTTCTCCCTGTTATTCATGATGTCACGAATTAGCGCCGCACTTTAAAGCATTTATTTCGCGTGTCAAATTTTTAAAATAAGAACAGATTAGTAAAAACGAATTTTTACAATATTTCTGTGGATAACATTTCATCGTCATCGGAATTTAACAAAATAATATCCAATATATCTCAATATGCAAACCAAATAACATTCCTTCACCCTTCACACAAAATATTAATTTTACCAAAATAGTTACGTATCACGATCGTCATCTTCTATTTAAACCTAAATTAAAAGCACCATATTAAAAACACACATTCAGAAATTGGTTAATATGTCTAAGGAGATTTATTATACATTTTTACATATAAAACAGAGAATAGAACAATATAAATATGTATGTACCTAACAATTAATGAGTGTTACTGGTTTACGCAACTTATCATCAGAGATACCCTTTGCGAGGCACCGCAACCAACAGTGTTTTGAATAAAATCAGGGAAATTACTTTCTAACACTCGAACTCTTTGTCTACTAACATCAGGAATAACGTGAGTGGGGAGGTAACAATCTGGAGATTTATAGACGAGTTCGTAGTCCTTGAAGGATCTTCCCACTTCCCACCTGTACACCTCTGGTTTTCCTTCAAATCTAAAGAACAGCCCCGATCCAAGGTCGGTTCCTAGAATAACCACTTTCCCTTTTTTAGCTCCAAGATCTTGAATTTTCCCATCCGCACAACCCGACCTTAAGTAGTTTGTACGTATTCTGTATATTCTGCTTCCAGACAAGTAGGTGATCACCAAGTAGTTTTCATATCCTGGTTTATGGGTCAAAGCGATGTATAAGACATCTCTTTTGGAACAGACCAGGGCTCTTGGCAAAACTACTCTATATCCAATGTTTCCTGCCACATCAAATACCAAAATCGACCTAGTGGCTGCGTCACTCACATAAACGAAGGGCCTACCATCAGGAGCATACTCTACTACGAGGTACTGCAATCTAGACGCTTGGCAAACTAGCCCTGAGAGGTCTACAGTTTTGACTTTCTTTCCAGTCAAGACGTTGATGGCTATAACCTTAGGCGGAGCTCTACGAATGGGTTGAGTCAAAGTGTTGACAACTCCAGTGTCCAGAACCCATAGGATACTGTTTTCGTCCAAATATAAGTCTACTACGTTTTGGAGGGTGGTCGAATCTCCCTCCTCCTGAGATGCCCAACTAGGAAAGGGCAGTAGCACTGCTTCACATCCTTTTTGTTTGAAACTAACTTTAGCTAAAGTTACTGGCACGCCGGGTTTGTATCTGGGAAGAGCCAGGAAGACATCGTCTTTGAAGATTTGGCCTCTTGTGGCAATAATGTTCTTGGGTATGTAACGTCCTGATGATTTGTAGATGGATTTAGTAGCACTGTTGGGCCACTCAAACTGACCTCCAGTCCATTCGATGAGATCGCAGGAGTTTTGTGCGTCTACGCACAAGCTCGCTAGGATCGCCACCAGAATCCCCTTGAAAATCATTATTCTGAAAGTAAAAACAAGTTGTAAGAAGAAAGAATTAGTTTAATTTGTTATGTTAAACTTACCTTGCGTGTAATTCAGAATGCAGTAATCGGTGGCAATGATGTGTTCTTGTCTTTATATATTAATAAAATTGTTTAAATTTCTGAGGTCGCTGGGAAAATGAAACGTGCTATAATGAAACTTAACACTTTATAGTACAAATTGTTTATACTTTTTCCTTTACCTTTTTAAATGGAACGATCTGATTCCAAACGCTGAAAGGTTGCGCACTTTAGTGACGTTAACTCATTAAAAAATATACACGGAGGTGTAACTAAAACCTAACATATTTCTACAAATATTAATGGCGTAATCGACGAAACAAATTGTCAAGGAAAGTTCGTATAAACGTGGGTCCAAAAAGCTTAATTTTCTAGATACAGTGTTCAGTTACGTAAATGATATTTATGCCATTCATAGACAACGTGATTATTCGGATAGCTATAAGGTATTTTTGTTTAAAATATAATTTTATGTAACATTTTTAATATACTAATTACATAAACATGGAACTTAATTTATGGAGATTTAATAAAAAATAAAGGTTGTTCATTTGAAGCCTAAATAAATATGTATTATATATTATACAGGGTGAGTCGGGAGTATCGCACCAAACTGCAGGAATGGATTTTACATTCCAAAATAATTTAAAAAACTCAAATGTTATTATGTGATTTTCATTTGTTTTCAAGTTCTAGCGTAGGTATAGTTATTACGATCCGAATCGGAACCACATAAAAACACTCACAAATTCTATGGAATCCATAGGCGTCCAGAAAATGTTTGCCCTGGCACGTCTAGATATACTATATTCCTATTTAGTTGGCGATATTCTCTAATTTTTTGTAAATATTCTTCCCGAAGTGTAACTATACGTCGTGATTCCATAATTACCATACGATTGTCAAGTTTTTTATGTTTAAAATCGCATTGTAATAAAACATGTAAAATATTTAAAAAATTATAATTATAATCAGGATAATCGCTTAATTTATCTCGTATCATGTTTAGAGTAGGAATAGAATAGAGGAGTAGTATTCTCTTTATACATATTATAAATTCTGCGCCGTATTACATCTCTGGTAAAATCGTCAATATTCTTTAATTCTGTATTTTTACGTTTCCTCTTTGATATCTTAGTTAATTCACTAATTCTTTTCCTCATTTCTTTATCACATGGTTCACTATTTCCTATTTTCTAACATTCTAAAGGAACATAATACAAGACATCTTTCATCTCGTGAGTCAAAAACTTTTATTAGCTAACTTTTCTATTTAAACAAGTAAGTGAGGAAAACAGTTTTTTCACTTTGCAGGGAAAACCATCAATTTTAGCGAAAAGTGACTCACAGACAGCTTGTAGGGAGTAAAATTATCTACAAAATGAGACTTGTTAAATTAAAATCGGTTAATAAACAAAAAGTTATTGCAAAAAAACAAGAAAAGTGCCAATTTTTTAATTTATTTATAACTATCGCATTTATTGTTAAAATTTTATAAAACCTATGACAAGTTGAGGATTTTGTCATACTTTACAAGTGTGCCAAAAGTGGGCGCTGTAGGTGCAATAGTTTTCGCACAATTCAATTTGTTTACGAGTATAACGGAGGCTCCAAAAGTTATGAACTTTAAGGCTTTGTACAGGCGTTAATTTTCAACCAAACATGATTCTGAAAGCATCATTGTAATCTTAAACACGTAATTAAGCGACCTATTAAAAAATATCACAGTTTTTTTGACATTAACCTTCTCAAATTGTGCATTAAAAAACCGTTCGTTTTTCGCTTATAAACAATTTGAATAAAATTGTTGCTATTTAAGCTACCTCACCGAAAATAGATACAGTGGATAGCTGGCAAAAAATACAAATTTAAAAAAAAAGCATCCTCTACGACCAACAGGGCCAAGATAAGAATTAAAAAAAAAAAAAATCGTAGCGCAATTGTTTATAAATATTAAGACTTGAATTTTTTGCAAAATAAAGTTTACGACGTAAACTACGATTTCCCGTGAATTACATGCAAATGTGGAAAATTAACGACTCACGAGCTCTTTAAAGAAGGTACTCGCTAAGTAAACTGTCCGGCGGCCGGCGGCGTGGTGGTGGGGGAAGCTCGTCCAAGTGAGCCGCGCGCGCAAGAAAAGTTAATTCCATTTAAGTTCAAATTGATGAGCGCTGTAAATTTTGCAATATCTCGGCTTCTACTCATCGTAGAAACTTATTTTTTTTTTAACTGGGGTAGCTCGACGAAAAAATAACAATGGGCATATTTACGAATTCGTAGAATAGCCCTGAACCACAGAAAAAATGCATCTTTCTGGGCACGAGATGAGAGATGTCTTGTATTATGTTCCTTTAGACAATTCTACAATAATCTCGCGGATAGAACTTTTTTCGAGTAAAAATCTTATTTGCTTGGCCTATTTATTATTATGGACAAGATAAATTATTTGGACAAATGTGGAACCTAAGTTTTTCTTGAATGACCGGTTCAGAACTAACAAATATTTGCTTAGGAACACACAATTTCTATAAAAACATTCCTATTACCTAGTATAAATAATAATTAATATTTAGCTAATATTACTTGTCGCAAGGATTGGGCCAAAAGTCGGACTAATGCAGGAAAGGCAAGGAAAAAGGAAAATATTTATTATTTATTGTAGTAGGATTCAAATAATAGATTTTTTTCTAAATCAAGTAAAAAAGTAGGAATCGTTTGGTGAGGTCTGACGCATTTATAAAAATATTACTAAGAATTCTGAGCGTAACCGTTTGAACAATGTGAAGGTTTCTGTTTTTCTAATAATTACTTAATTGTCGATAACGCTACCATATTATTATCTCTTCCGTAAGTAAAATACAACAATGGGTCGTATTAAGGAAACGTAAAATTAGGTTATTATTATTATTAAATACTATAATAGGGAGTTTATGAAATTATTTTAATGTTGCAAGAAGCATTTCTAACATTTATATAAAATAGGACAGTTGTGGATTTCGAAATAGTTATTATTAAAATTATTTCTTAAGTTTCAGTCGTCATGGAATAATCTCAGATAACAGTGTGAAAGTATCATAACTAAAATTAATTAAAACCTATTTTTTGATAATTTCAAAATATTGTTATCGTACCTACCACAAAATAAAGTATAAAATGTGAGCAATAAGAATTGTTTTATTATAGGTATTTTAGCATATAGGTATTATACTTTATATTGTGTGCTGACCCTCAATTTATTCGTATATAAAACAAAAATACATGTTATTGTTAATTGTTTATATTTTCAAATTTACTTACATATAAAAATTACATGAAGTCGAGTCTAGTCGTTAATTTATAAATCACACAAATTGCAAATCTAAAATGTATTAAACAAATGTATTATTGTAAATAAATAAAGTCAATTTGATCTTATAGAAATGTGATCCATTCTATTGCAGTGTTTTTTATTCAATTACAGTGGTATAAAGTTTGGCGGATTTATTCCTATTAGTAATGGAAATAGGAGGTTTGTTCAGAAAATATAACCGAAGTTTATTTTTTTTTATTCATTTTATACATTATACACACTTTTCCCAGCTGTGTTTCCATTTCACGACTCAATCCTGGATAGCTTCATTTGAAATGGCCTTTAAAGCTTGTGATGAATTTGCTTTGATGTCATCTATAGTCTGAAAATGGCGTCATTTCAGTACTCATTTTAATTTCGGAAGGAGCCAAGTCTGGCCAGTAAGGAGGGCATAGAAAGACAGTAATCTGATTTTTGGCACAAAACTGACTAATTGACAAAGCTGAGTGTGCAAGAATCATAAGTTGTCTCGCCACAACTCTGTTCTCTTTTTGCTGATTTTTTCACGTAACAATTATAAAATGCCCGGTTCACTGTTTCATCTTGAGGAAAGAATTCAAAATGTACAATATGATTTAAGTCGAAAAAACACTAAGCATCACATTGTCATTGGATCGAGACTTACGTGCTTTCTTGGGCGTGGAGATCTTTTGCCAATCCATTATGATGACTGAACTTTGATCTCAATATCGCTGTCGTAAACTTTGAATGAATATTTCATCGTCATTGGATTACTTGCCGACAAACATCCACACAATTTTCTTTTTGTTGTTCAGTCATCAAACGAGGAACAAATTTTGCTGCAACTCGCTGCATATTCCATTTTTCAGTCAAAATTTCATGGCATGACCAAATTGCGATGCTACCCTCTTCTGCAATTTCTCTGACAATCAATCAGCGATTTGCACGCACCAAATCTTTGGCTTTCTGAACATGGGAGTCATCAGTTGAAGTCGAAGGCCTTCCTAGATCTAGGGTCATCTCCAATTGACTGACGATCACTTTTAAATCGTGAAAATCATTCGTAACATTGCGTACGACCCAGAGCATCATCCCCCTAAGCTTGTTTCAAAAACTGAGACATTTCCGTGAAAGTTTTACCCAGTTTCACTAAAAATTTTACTTTGCATCGTTGTTCCAAAAAATCGGACACTTCAAAAACCGTCACAAACACTTAAACGCGTTGCACTCAAATAACAATACCACGAAAACTGAATGAGATATCAACAATCCAAGAACACAGAAGAGTTATGCACAGCGCAATGCTTCACTCCATTATCGTGTAATTCAACAAGTTCGGTTACTTTCTGAACAGGCCTCGTATAGCTAGAAAACTATTTTATGACATTACATTCGATTACCTAACAATTACTAATAAACTCTTTCTAATACTTTGTCCTTATAACATATTCTCGTAAAATTTTATGTCACTGTAATCGTAAAGAAATGTTCTATTCAAATACATACATATGTAAAATATATAAGGTTTTCTATTTTAATAAATCTGCCTTGGTAAAAGTATGTCCTACATATTAAAAAAGCAAGTTTCCTGCAACTTTCATCTTTTGTTTTCTTGAAAATAAGTGTCGGTTACTAAATATTAATCTAACAATAACGAAACAAATGTTTATCATTAAAACATGCACTAATTAGCAGCACCTTGATTGTATGTATTGGCATTTTGATAACAGAAACAGTGACGATTTCTGCAAAGTGGTTATAGTTTGTTCCTTATTATCATTATCTCCTTACGATTCCGTCGGTACTTTTTATTACATATTATACAGGGTGATTCATAAACGGTGACAAAAATGACCTCGCATTCTTTGATGAATTTTAAGGGGAGTGTTTCCTATAAAGTTTTTATCTAGGACGCTTCGTTAAAAATATTAAAAAGATACAGGGTGTTAAATTTTAAAAAATACTTTAAATTTTTTTAAATTATTAAAAAACTAGTGAGTGAACTAATTTGAAATTCGGCACATGTGTTTATGTAATATTGTCCAAAATCTGAGGTCTTCTCCTAAAATTTAGATGTTTCAGTGGCGGAGATACAGGGAATCGGTAGCATATTTTTCTAAATAAAATAGTACGCTACTGCTTTACGGTAACAATCATGATATTTTTGAATTCGTCTTGTAATTTTCTACAATTACTATACTTTTGTGTTTTTCTAAAAAAGCCTGATTTTCGAGTAAAACTTAAAAAACGAATTGAAAACACCGGACTTCAACCCACTGGACTTCTTTTTTGGGGTGCAGTTAAACGGCTGCTAGACAGTGAACAGTTAGAAGAAAGAATAAATAATGCTTTTTATCAGATCCAAGCATCAATAAATTTAAAACAAATTACATTTTCCTTATTAAAAAGCCTGTGTTCGTGGAAACGGAGGTTTTTTTTTGAGCATTTACTCAAATAAAAGCATTAAAATGATGGCTACTGTATTAATTTGTTTATTCGGTTAAATGACCGAATGATTAGTGTTTGTCATGTCAGTAAAAGTGTTTTCAGTTCGTTTTTTAAGTTTTACTCGAACATCAGGCTTTTTTTCGGAAAATATAAAAGAGTAGTAATTTGTGGAAAATTGAAAGACGAATCCGAAAATATCATAATTGTTACCGTAAAGCAGTGGCGTACTATTTTATTTAGAAGAATATGCCACCGATACCCTGTATCTCCGTCACTGGAGCACCTAAATTTTAGAAAAAGGTCCCAGATTTTGGACAATGTTTACATAAATACATGTGCCCAATTTCAAATTATTTCACTTATTAGTTCTTAAATTATTTAAAAAAAATGAAAATATTTTTTTAAGTTTAACACCCTCTATCTTTTTAACGAAGCGTTCTAGATAAAAACTTTATGGGAAAAACTCCCCTTAAAATTCACCAAAGAATATGAGGTTTTATTTTTGGTCACAGTTTGTGAATCACCTTGTATAATTATTGTTGCACGATTTGGAACAGTTATGTTAATAGGTATATTTTTTTCAAATCGCTGACAGAAAATGTTCTACTACTGCGAATTCAATTACATTCAATAGAACATTGATGTATGATCAAAACACAGTGCATTGGCACATATTCAAGGTAGATACGTTAACCTGTTCACATTGAACTAAATCAACATTTTTAATTTTCAAGGTTAGGATGTCTGTAAAATCTAAATAAAATGATATTGTTAACTTCGACATGCTTTCATTCAAAAACAATATTAGATCGCGATATATAAAATTCAAACAGGTCAAATTCTAGTACTTATTCCTCCTCGCAGTTGGCCAAGGCTTGAGAGGTAATTAAATCTTAAAATAAATATTTTACCAAATAACTAAATTCGTCATAATTGTTTGTAGGTGCTATAATGGGGATATATTCAACAATTTGTTTAGCTACTGTTTTGCGTGCTGTAGTGTATGGGCAGAGTTGTACCAGAAACATAGTGCCAGACCTAAGCTTCAAATTAACGGGCAGTGATGTCGCTTTTCCGTGTGACAGTACCAAAAACATTTATAAAACAACAGGTCGTTACGTCCCCAAAAACATAATAGCCACGAGAATGCAGATTTACAAAGACCAAGCTATCATCGCTTTACCCAGGTATAAACACGGAGTACCTTTTACCTTGGCGACGTTTTCTTTGAAATCTAAAGGTTGCAAAGCCACCCTAAAACCATTCCCATGCTGGGACATCCAAGAAGAAGGTAACTGCGATGCTTTACAAAACGCCGCAGATATTTGCATTGACCCACTGGATAACATTTGGGTTCTGGATATCGGTTTAGTGAACACATTGGAGCAACCTGTACGTCGCTGTCCACCGAAGATTGTAGGAATCGACTTGAAGACCGGTTTGGTGGTCAAAGTAATCAACCTTGATTCTTTCGTGACACCAGAGAGTCGTCTTCAGTACTTAATAGCTGATTACTCTAAGGATGGTCGTCCATATGCTTACGTCGCCGATGGTGGAGCAGGAGCTATCATCGTGTTCGACATAACAGCTGGTACAGGGTACAGAGTGGTGCTACCAAAAGCTGCTGGAGGTGGTCTCACAGAATCTTGCTCCAAAGACGTGTTGTACATTCAGCTTATAAGGAAGCCATCAGGCAACAACCTCTACTTTACCTACCTGTCAAATCCGAGGTTATTCTCCATCAAAACTGAGTACCTGCAAAGTGGTAAAGCCTCTGGTGCTGTTATCGACGTCGGAGCTAAGCCTCTGTGCCAGAAAATCGTACTGTTGGGTACTGATAATGGAGCTGGTATCTTCTTCCGGTACAAAGGAGAGTCAGATATTTTTATATGGAACAGTGAGACTAGCTTCAAGCAAGACAACTTCATCCTGGTACAGAAAGGCGACGATTGCAGACTGGCTACTGAGGTTGTTGCTGGATATAGGAAGCTTATGTGGGCCATTGAGAGTAATTTCCACGATTACATTCTTAATACTAGTGGATGTCTTGGACCCTCGATGGCTGTCCACCCTCTTATCAAAACTTGCGATTAGATACTTTTGTTAGTTAGATAAGGTGCTATAACTGTGATTGCTCAATTTGTATGTTATTTCAATATTAGATACCGTATATTTATTACGTGTCATTTTTGCTTTAACTAATCCCATTTGAGGCAAACGTCTCTAAACTGATTTGCTTGGTTGTAACACTAAATATTCATATGTTGAATAGAGAATATAAAGAAATTAAATTTGTTATTTCTTCTCATGTAATTAAATTTGTATTTTTTTATATTTATGTGTAATATCAATACTTACAAGTAATAATAAAGTAGAAGCAGGACGTTTTTATAATTTGTTAAGTATCTTCCTACCTAAATATTTTTTATTACTTTAATAATGCTACTTAAAATCTACTAAGCAGTCATTAGAGAGCGCTGTTTGCAAACGTCAATTTTTTTTTTCATATCAAATCAATTCGTATATAAAAGTTGATCTAAATATCTTAACGAGAAATGCAATGATAAGGAAGGTGTATCATTTAAAAAAAATAAGTGAGTAGAAAATAATTTTAAAATGTAGAGAAATTGATTTGGGGCGGCTTATATTCGCGGTACTTCTTTGTACTAAATTGGTATTGTCAAAGTTGTGGAAGAATCCACCTCAAGTGGCAAACCCTGTAATTTTAAACAATATCTGCGTGCGTGCATAGGGCTACCTGGGAAGGTTTTAACTAAACGCCGGCAATTTTTACCTTTTGCGGTTAATATAAAAAATATTACAGAGTGCTGGTTACCTTAGAAAATTGGTGTAATTTTGCTTACGGTGAGGATATGAAAGTTAACATAACTCCTAAACGAAGCATATTTCGACCTACGTTTATATGAACTTTTTTTCACAAAATAACTTCGGCAACCACCTCCTAAAATATTTCGCACTTATTTACAAACACCTGTATATGGCTCTGATAATACTAGAAATCTTGAAAATATATTGTCCAAAGTCTTTGTTCTTGAGTATTTGCACTCGCGTTATTCTCTTCAGGGATGAACCTCATTTTACTTTACGTTTTACAGAAACCTATATAAAAATTCGTTAGGCACTTAAAGGCAGCTGATTTTTTTATTTTACAGATAATAATTTTGTCTTTTACGTCCAATAAGTTAAATGACAAAATTCTGCAGAATTATTAAACGTTCTTCTTCTAAACTTAATTATTTTTTATTTTATAATATAACGTAAAAATCATGTAAGTCTAGTAGTTTATTAGTATTTTCTATAAAAATATTTGGTATTTTAACCTACATCATAATCTACTTACTTTTATAGTTGATTCCATTTTGTTAGAAATAGATCGATGTACTCTACGAAATTTTCTAATTATTTAAAGACAAGTATTGCTTCTTCCCCTGCGCACAGTGGGGATTTCGAGGAAAAAAGTCATAAATTCAATATACTATTAATGCAATATGCAATGGTATTTTTAAATTTCGAAATAACTGTTACAATCAAATCAAAAAGAATTACTTTGATCTGACTACTAGTTTTTTTTTAAACCGTTTCAAACTCATTACTTGTATGTTTTATTGAACTGACTGAAATTTAACCTAAGAATTTCAAGACGAATATTATTTTATTGCTTGAGCTGACATTTTTATTTTTGTTTTTTATTTAAAATAGGATATTTCAATAAGCTAAAATTGAAAAAATAAACACTGCAGAGACTTTTATTTTCTGTTTAAAAATATTTTTATGAACATAGAATAAAAAAGCCCTATTTCTCCAAACACTTGGATCTCTAATTTTAGCTACATTTGCCTACAGTTGGAAACCACTACCAACACATTGTCTAATACCAGCTTCTACATTTTAAATCAATTTCAAGTGCTCCTAGGTGCTCCTTTTTAATTAGTTGCATTTATAACGGAACGCTACATAGGGAATTAGCTTCGTTCGAGTTCGTAAATTCGGAAGGGTGGGGAGCGCTGGGTGCTGCAACCTGACAC
>NW_019416497.1:440666-441835 GCF_000390285.2 Anoplophora glabripennis | reverse complement strand
TGCACTTACCACCTCACGCAAATGGTGTATCTGTTTTTGCATGTGTTCCACTGTCAATGGCGGTGTGTGGGACCTTTGTGACAGCTCTACATCAGAGGTATGCACCATGGCTCTGGAGGTACTGGGTGTTGGGGTTGATAATGCTTCACTGTGTCTATTCATGATTCACAACAAAACTAAGTCACTGATATCGTCACTTATTTTTGATATTGTTTATTTAACGTTTGTATTTGTTCTTTATCCCACTTCTGAGATGTAAGAAAATTAAATACTAAACAATTAAAGTAAAAACTGGTAATATAATAGGTGAAGAGTAATTCACAGCGTGTTAACATGTTAACAGTATATTAATGAATGTCTGTCTCAGGAGTATTCTGTCCGCTTCCAAATCACAATGTTTATATTGAAATAGCGCCTATTCATTACTTATAACCCAAACAAAGTCGTCTAAGGCTGGCCGGCTATGTAGAAATTCCAAACGCCAATCTTGTACCGCTTACAATAGTCTTGCTGATAATACTTTTATGCAAAGATATACAAATAGTTATAAATATACTACAAAACTGTATAAATTATTTTTATGAACTATGAATGAATTATATTCTATTTTATTTTTTATTTATGAGTACCAAAATACAGTTAGTCAACCTTAGAGAATCTGTTGATACATGATTTACATAATACTTCTACATAATAATTATTAAATAGTACCACTCTCTAAGCGTTTTAGAAAGGAATTTTTATCTAAAACTCACTAAAGATTTCATTGTTAAAAAATGCCATTGGTATCTAAAAAAATTCACAGGAACGAAGAACATTTAAAAAATATAAAACTAGTAGATATACAGGGTGTTAAAAAAAGAGTGTAAAATATTTAAGGAGGTAATAGTATGAACCAAAATAAGCAGGAAAGTCTCAATAAACATGGGTCCGCAAAGTAACGGTTGCGGAGATATGTAATGTTTTATGTTTTTTAGCCCCTTTTTTTATTTTGCAAAAACGTTGTGTATTTTCTTATAATAGTTGGTTGATGTTTAGTGAAATAAACAGTACGTATTTGACAGTTGTTCTCAGTGCACAAGTTTTCTTTCGCTATGGCTGGTTACTCTAACGCAGAATTAACAGACATGCATTTCATGTATGGTCGTGCTAATGGGAACGCCACCGAA
>NW_019416497.1:403340-440545 GCF_000390285.2 Anoplophora glabripennis | reverse complement strand
CTCCCACTTCTAACCCGAAACGGGCGGTGACTATTCAGATTATGAAACGTCTTCACTATAGCCATCCTTGTCTATCGCATGGATTTCTTTACTTTACTTTGTCGCTCTCATTTAAAGGCAGATGGACCATGTGGATTTTCCAGCCCTGTATAGGGGATTTGACATAAAAAAACATAAAAACATGTACAGCAGTCAAGAAAGATCAGATTTGACAACAACGTATGCCGTAGCGCCTGTCCAGCGACGGTGTATGAAAATTACGAAAAAAGTAAAAAAAAAAACAATTCAGTTTTCACAACGGAATTTGAAAAAACAAGCTTATGGTATATGTTAAGATATATAAGGTCAAAGGTAACTACGGTATAAACCTCCATTCAAATTTGATACCTTATTTGCATAACAACGAGTCCACTATTATTATGAACGCTTAATATATCATTTCATTTCATATGAATTTAACCATGTTTTAAGTTTTGTCGTAAAGATTAACATGATTGTGCAAAATATTGTATACGATACTTAGTCAACAAATTTTCTCGGTCGTTAAAAGGCACTTACTGACTATACAGGGTGATTCAGAACTTATCCAAAAAAAAATTATGGATGTACAGGGGACCCTTATGTAAGGGCTTATGAATTACTCATCACCTATTATATTACCAGTTTTTACTTTAATTGTTTAATATTTAATTTTCTTACACTTACAAATACAATTTTGTAAAGAAAAAATGAAAAAGGGCAGTTCGAAATTGATTTAAAAATACACTTCTGCACGGCACTGGAAACTGGTCCACTATAAAACCTGACCTCGCAAAATGCGACTGGCATAGCGGTGTGAAAAAACGGACAAAAACTTTCGCAAGGAAAGAAATAAATAGAATTTTATAGCACCTATTTTATATCGGCAAATTCAAATGCTTTTGCCTTTATTAATTATTAATAAAATTAATTTGTGTTTTTAAATAATAAAATCATTTGACATACCCGATGTTATAACAACAATTGTTCAAAATTTTATCCACTAACGTGTAAACACATTTGGGTCCGTCTTACTCACTTTCTACGAACTAATGATGTCTTGCTTCATCATAAATTAAAACGATATCCATCAACTCTAAGTTGCTATAGACGCAGACCATTTTTGACACTAACTACTAAAAAACTGTTGTAAACACCACAGATAACAGGTAAAAACTACCGTAACGACGGATTTCAGTATTAGGAGTCACATGGCTCTTCACGCGTATTGCGAATGACGCTAGAGACTACAGTTGTCCAGCTATGTAGTGGTTGAATGTACTATAACTCCAATAATTTTTTTCTCGGAAACTATAAGGATTTTACAAAAATTTTTTTACGTTATTAACTCTATTTCTCATGCCGCATCTATTCCCAATTTTTTTTGGATAAGTTGTAAATCACCCTGTATATCGTAATATACAGGGCATTCATAAATGATTACGAGCCACTTGACCGCCGGGCTTACGCAACCAACATTTCACGGCTGGTACTGTCAACAAATATCCCTAAATCTTCACCAATATTCGTTTACAATGAACAATGACAAACCATTACGTTTACACTCGAGATAATGCGGTCGTTGATTGGTTGAATAAAATCTAGTTAAAAGTTACACCAATCACACCCGATAAAACAAAATATTGCGTTTTAATGTAATCCTGATTTCATTGTTTTAATTTTACCCAAAATTTAATTACCAGCGTGAAGGAAATAAAATTACTGTTCCAAACAAGTTACTGGTTACGTGGCTTGTAATAATGTATGAAGGCTCTGTACTATACGTTTGGGTCAGTATTAAGAAAATTTATATGAATAGATAACATTAAAAAATAAGTACATTATTTACAGACTTTAACAACGGTTACAATTGCTATGAATGAATCTCTAGTCTAGAGGATTATGTAATTAAAGTGATTGTGACCAGTAAATTGTAATAAAATATTCCACAGATGTAATTTAATCGTGTTTATATGTACGTATATTATGTATCATGAATGACTACTACTGTGAATGAACTGATTAAGAGTTAATGTGTTGAAATTGATTGTCCGAGATAATATTGGCACACTTAATTACCTATTTATTTGTGGTAAGCCAGTAAACCAGATGATCTTGATCTATGATATTAATTGTATTTTAAAAGAACGAGTTTACGGACCAATATTTTATTTATTAACAAGCTATTCATACACAGACGTGCTAAATGACGAATTAATTATAGTAAACAAAGCTAATACTAGATAACGGACAAACTAGATTAAATAAAATAAATGTAGGTAAGCAGTTACTAATTTTAATATTAATAAGGATAAGTTTCTTACTGAATTGCAAATTTCATTACCAACATTATAATAGTATTGCTGATAATACTTTTATGCAAAGATATACAAATAGTCATAAATATACTACAAAACTGTATAAATTATTTTTATGAACTATGAATGAATTAATAATATTTTATTATTTTATTTATTGATGAGTACCGAAATACAGGTAGTCAAGCTTAGAGAATCTGTTGATACATGATTTACATAATACTTCTACATAATAATTATTATATACTACAAATTTCATTGTTAAAAAAATGCCATTGATATCTAAAAAAAATTGACAGGTACGAAGAACATATAAAAAATATAAAACTAGTATATACAGTGCGAATTATAAAGTTTGATGAACGCATTTTTTGAGCATAGGGAGCCAGATTTATACGAACTGCAGTCTTTCAGATCAGTTTTTAGGAGCAAAATTTTTATAATTCTTATTAGCGCCTTTTCTAGAAAAAACGTACGCTACTGGATTCACCCTTATAAAAAAAGCTTTTAAATTGAAAATTTTGCTTACATTGGAACTGGAAGACGACGAAATATATATAAAATTTTGCTGATTGCTACAGAAACAATATCTAAATAATCCTAATATTTCTATCGCAATTTTATTTAGTGACATTTACTACAAATGGGGTGGTTTCAAGTTAAGATAGTCGTCACTGGTCAGTTCGTCAGTTGACAATCCAGAATTCATAAAAATGCAGACTGCACTTACAAAAAATTTACATTTCGTGTGGAATATTAATATTAAGTGACGGAATAATTGGTCCATTCTTCTGTGAGAGCAATTTGAAATCGATTAAATTTTTAAATATTATTGGGAACGGGCTTTGGAAAGCATTAGATGATTTACCATCAGGAAACTTCTGTTGACAATTGGAACGGGAACCAGTATGCGAGCCCAGAAATAAAATAATAATAAAACGTAAGAAACAATTGAGATTGCTGTTTCTCCGTCGTGTCATTTTATTATGATTAAGAAAATCAAATTTTGTAGGACATTAATTAGAAATAAAAAATCGTTATTTTAAACGAAGAAAGAAAATGTTCATTCCCCTTACAGTCCACACAACTTGTATAGTTCTATTTTAAGTAAAACTTCCTTTATTTAAACTTTGTGTTAGGTATGTGGTCCTTTTCATAATATTGTTTTGATATTTGGGTAAGAGAATGACTAAACGAATATTTTGAAAATTGTTGGATAGGAAGACATAGTCCTTTGATTCCCAGACTTGACACCATTAGATTTTTGGGGTGTACTGGAAGAAAAATTCTGTAAATAAATATCTTAAGTTATACAAGAACTACGGGCTAAGGTAGTACAGGCCTGCACAGAAATTACTCCAAAACAAATTCGAGATCTGTTTACAAAATAACCGAACTTTCTGAATTATTACGCGCTAATGAAGCTATTTAGTTATATGCGGTTCTCAGCATTGCATTATACGAAACGCAATGCTGCTCTGCGTTCTTGGATTGTTGATATCTCATTTAGTTTTCATGATATTGCTATTTGAGTGTAACGTGTTTAATTGTTAGTGACGATTTTGAAATATTCGATTTTCTGGAACAATGCAACATAAAATTTTGCTTCAAACTAGGGAAAACCTTCAAGGAAACTTTTGAAACAAGCTTACGAAGATGATACTCTGGGTCGTATGCGAATGGTTTTCACCATTTAAAAGTGATCGTCGGTCAATTGAAGATTATGCTCGACCAGAAAGGCCTTCGACCTCAACTGAGGACACCCACGTTCAGAAAGTCAAAGATCTGGTGTGTGCAAGTTGCCGATTGACTATCAGAGAAATTGCAGAAGAGGTTAGATCATGCCATGAATTTTTAGCTGAAATATTGCCCATGCATCAAGTTGCAGCAAAATTTGTTTCTCGTTTGATGACCAACAGAAAGCACGTCAGTTTCGATCCATGCCAAAGAGATGCTCACTGTTTTTTTCGACGTTAATGGAATTGTGCGCTTTGAATTCTTACCTTGAACAACGGTTACGTGAAAATAACCGCAAAAAGAAACCACAGTTGTGGCGAGAGAACTCATGGTTCTTGTACTATGTCAATGCGCTTTGTCAATTCGTCAGTTTTGTACCAAAAACCAGATTACTGTCTTCTCAAACCCTCCTTACTCACCATTTCTGAAAAGACGCCGTTTTCAGACTATTGATGATATTAAACCAAATTCGTCAGATTTTAAAGGCCATTTCAAATGCAGCTATCCAGGATTGCTTCACGAAATGAAAACACTGCTGGAAAAAGTATGTGAATGTATAAAATTAATAAGAAAGTTTAAAAACTAGGCGTAAGGATAATAATACTATTTATGTATTTATTTATTTAGACTAAACTATCCAACAGGAACAAGTCCTAATTACAGGATAGTGAGAAGAAGAAAAAAAAATATAAATATAAACAGGTAATACAACAAAAATACAGAGTATATAGGTAAAACAGTAAAAATGCTTTTGTTTTTATTTTTTTCATGGATAACTAGACTTTTAGAATAAATATTAATATACAGCAGCCAAATTTCAGAATGTACTGGGTGATCTATTTTGATTGGTTTTGCAGAATATAGAGTACATAAAAAATCAAGACGTACTACTCCAGTAAGTTTAGTAGTAGAATCAATTTCTCGTTAGTTTAACTAATTTTTCGAAAAACGTCAGAATTTATTATATTTCTATTGGCTCTTTTATCTTGACTGTAATAACAGATACACAAAAAATGTATTATGCGGTTTTTCTGTAGAACACAGTTGCGAACTTATATTTTTCTTTGCACAAATGCGTATTTCAAATCTCACGTGTTATTAACAAGTTCACTTCTCAGAACAAGGTGACGACCGTTTGTATTTAAGTCAACATTTCTCGTGGAGGTTAGACCATAATAGTAAATATTAGATATTTTTATTTATGTACAAAAGTTTTTATATATTAAAAATAAAATGTTCCTACTGGTAATTGTTTATTTGCAGAAGGTGTGACGTGGCTCATAATTTTTAAGTGTTTAATCAAGGTTAGTTGATATTAATCTGGACTAGTTTTACATGAAAGTTTCTGATTCAGATTTTGTGGGCGAAGGGGAATGATAACACCTTGTTATGGCTTAATGATTAATTATTCCGATACGAAAAATATGTCTATGATTTGTACTATGCTAGTAAACAAAGATGTAATGCTAATTACTCGCATTAGAGGATTAGGAATTTTTCAATTGCAACAACTCCTGCAGGAGATACAAAATATAGTTAAAAATGGTCCTTAGGTATCTTGTCAGCCTTAAAAAATATTTTTATTCGTCTAGTCAGGACTTAAATAAAATTTACTATTTTAATGGGATATCTATATTTTAATAGAATACTCTTTTAGAATTACAATGATATTAAGTTTGATGACCTGTCGGCAATGATTCATAAACTCTAAAAAAATAATCTCAAAAAGGCTTCAATATTGCTAAACTTTGTCGTCGAATATATCGATATGCACCATCCATATGATGCAGCATTTGTTTGCGTTTGATAAATATAACTACTCCGATAAATTTATATACATATGTTCGGTTTTTCTACTATTCAATCATTCACACCATACTGCACTTGTATACCTTTGTCCAAAAGAGTTATTGTAAAATAAACGTTTGAGGATTTACCTCATATTTCTGCAATCTGTTCAGATATCTAAAAACATACATGGTGTTGCATTACATAAATATGATTTTTTAACGATCTTTTTAATTTTTTTAGGATCTGATAATTACCGAAATAATCATTGTTAAAATTGGAGAATCTATAAAAATATGCGAAATGTAAATTGTCGCTTTATTTCTTGACTATCAATATACAAAATTTCTTAATAGTTAAGTAATTTTATAAAATGCATAAATTTTATTTTTATTATTGAGCAAAAACCAAGGTATTTAAATTCTTGGTCTTATTCCGCATTATTATAAAAGTATGTTATAAAAAGTTAACTCAAAGCAATGTAGTAAATAATACAATAATAAAAGTGGAGAGATCTTTTTATTTGTTTAAGAAATGAGGAAGTTAAGAAGAATAGAAGAATTTTTTAATTTGGTGAATATTTAATGCTAACTAATTGTTTATTCATTTAAAAATAAATATTTAAACCATCCATTAATAAAAATTATAAAAATGTGCCTAAGAAGTTTAAACATTGGAAATAATTTTTATTACAGAAAATGTCTACAATTAAGCTATTTATTTCGTATAGTTTGTTATGTTTGGACATATAGTATGCAAACATAATTTAATATTGTTATAGCACGAATAATTAAAAAAATAAAAAAGCTTTTAAAGTCGTGCAAATGAAATTAGGGTAATTTTCAAATAAAAAGAAATTAGTTTTCTTAAAAAAGTACCAGTACACTTTGAGTAGGTACTTCGAAAACCAAAGTTAAACTTCAATTTTTTCCGTTTATTTTTTCAATATATGAACATTGAACAACTAATTCTTAATTATTCTATTATACCATGTTTACATATTTTTATGTTTAATTGATATCCTTATCCTTATATACATTGTGACTCAGTCATAATGTCATTAATTTTAAGGGAAGATAGAAAAAAATGAGTAGAATACGAATACGCGATTAAAAAAAAATAAAATGCGTATATTAACGCTGAAAAAAAAAATCAAATAATTATTTAAACCCCTTTTTGGACCGCTCTTGACCAATCTCGGCCTGACACGACGTTGCCAAATTTAAACACTTTTCTAGTATTAGACATCATAAATAAACAGTTGTATTGATTATTTTAGAAACTCATATTTCTTCTCCTGATCTTGCTTTGTCCCAATCCGCTTTGAAATGGTTCTTGTCGAAATAGTAGGTTGATCCTCAACTAAATTTAAAACAGTTTCTATCGCATTCAAGGCACAAACCAATGCTCTGCAAGGACTCGTCGCGGTATCGCGAAGACGTTGAAAAACTCGGAAAATGTTGTCTATGAGGGAAATGCTTCCGATTTTCTGCTGCATCGACATTCGCAGTTCGTAAACGTTCTCCATATAAAACCACATAGGTATACAAAATTCACAAAATTAGCCATTACGACCGACACGCGAAACAATCCGAAATAAACTGCGGGTTGTATTGCATTCTGTATACTTTCTACATATCTCCTCTCCATATTGATGTGAATTTGTGGAAAAACAATGTGGAAGATGCGATTAACGGTGATAGATATTTTTTCGATTTTTTGTCTTATCCTAGTACGTGGTTAAAATTAATGACATTATGACTGAATCACATAATCATATATTTCTTATTACATTTGTATACTTATCGACTTTGTTCGGATTTATTTTTTTATGTGTTAACCAATTAATTGAAACTCTTTTGGAAAACTGTATTTCCTTTTGTAAAATAACGAGAAAGTTTAGTCATTATTATACAAAATCTAAAAAATACGAAAATACGCTTTAACCAAGTAAAAAATAATAATTTTTAATTACCTTGCCTACCCAAGGTACTGGAAATTAAAATACAGAATTACTAGCATGGTTTTGTTAGCGTAATTTTGTGAAATTATTACTAAGCGTTTTTGTAATATTTGGCAAATTTAATTTTATTTAAAAAAAATTGACTAGAAATGTTCACTTAAGTCTACGTTACAGGACACTCTGTATATTTTAGATGATTTTATATAACTGAAAGAAAAATGTGCTTAATATAATTTTAATCATGTAAACCAATTCTACATTAATACATTTAAAGTATTCTACTTTGTAACTTCCATATTTCTTTATGAATATTACTTAAAAAATGTTGGTATATACTTATGAACAGATTTACTTAAGGTTTATATTTTAGAAATTTTGCTAATGGTTACAAAAATTCCATTGTTTTAACATTTTTGACATGCCAGCCAACGAATTAAAACTGTTATTTTTTTTATTTTAAAATGTAACCAAGTTGAAATAAAAAAATTAAGGGCACAAAACCGTACATCTGTATATCCAGTCAAATAGATCATCAATATAGCACGCTCACAATCATTTGTGTTATTCCTTTTCATTTTTTTTTGAAACACTATACTCGTGTGGCGGTGGATACTAGGTGAATTGTATGCAAACAAGCTTGACAACTTTTAAAGAAACACATTTTTTATCTCAAATTAGTTTACTTTCGTTCATTACTCGACTTACCGTGGTGAAACCTTGCATCTATTGTATGAATGCAACGAAATATGAGAACCTGAACAATGACAGTTTTTGTATCAAGTTGAATGAGAGTGAAATTTTAGATTTTTAAAAGTTGTTGTAATAGGAACTATTAATAAAGACCTATGAAATATGATATTAGGAAGTGTTTTTTATACCATAATGTGCAGAAAGGCATATTTTAAATAGTAATAGAGAATGTAAAATTAAGAAGTCAAGGGTTTACTTATAACTTTACTATTTAGTGACTGAAATGACAATAGAAATTGCTTAGAACAAGTTTAAAAAGTACTGATTTGCCTGATAAATAAATGTTATAAGAAGGAAAATTATATAAAGTAATCATTACATTATAATATTGGTACAATTATTATTTGTAATATATAAATAATTAAAATGTTTACGGTAGCGGGAATCATGTTTCTGCAATGGTTTTAAAATGTCTCAACATTAATGAGAATATTGTAATAGATGATTGGTTTTGATATTTGGCACGTGCTTATATTAAAGCTTATAAAGATAATTAGTTAAATGACGTAATTTGTAAATTAAGTGGAATAAGGTACTAATCCTCAGGCTAATTTGCCTGAGGCAAATAAGGACTAAGAGGTAATATGCGATTAGTTTAGCTAAGAGAAGTCTAAGAAAACGTAGTTCTGTTTATTATTTTGTCGTCGAAAGAGAAGTATTTATTTTTTTAAGAGAAGTTTGGTTTACCTAGTTCGATTTGGAGAGTATTTAACTAAACTTTTTAAGTAGCCTTTATACCTCCCGAGGGGTAAAAAGGCCCATGTTGATTATTAAGAGAAATATGTACTTAATAAAAGTTTTAATTTATTTTTTTTTCTAATTTACGTATGTTTTTAAGGAGCCCTTGTGAAGATATATTGCGAAAAAATGTAAGTTCACAAGAGGGCCTTATTATACCACGTCGCATTGGTTTAATAAGGCCCAAAGAAAGAGTCAAATGTTTTTAAAAGGATTGTTTCTTGTACTATTTCTTTAACTTTTGTGATAACTCAAATTAATAAACTTTGTAGAAAACATGATTTTGTCTTTCTAAACAACAAAATATACTATTTATTGCATATTTAAGTTAAGTGGGCTTTATATGCTTCAAGTACCTTACATTTTATTATGATGACATACCAAATAAAACACATAAAACATAAAACACACCACAGAAATGAGACCGTTAATTATTATTAGAGCTTTCATGTGAACAAAGACAAAGACAAATAGTTCACTAATTAGCTCTTTTTAATGTTTAGTTTGAAATTAAATAATAATTTTCAATTTTAATTGATTAACCATTTAATTTTCTCAAACCTTTTTATTATATGCATTTGTTAGATTGCTTTCTGATAGCAGTTTTTTAATATTTATTTAATTTGTTTCTCACCTGCTTAGGGCATTGGAACAGATAAATAAAATTAAAACATTCATTTAATTTTACAGTTAGTAAAGGAGTTACAGTTACTTGAGGGAGTGAAAAATCCAGTGGCGTACTTTAAATAAAAATCTGTTGACCAGTTTTTCTCAAAATTGGTAATGAAAATAAATAGGGCTCTCAGAACTGAGCCGCGGCACGTAGGCGTACGCATTATTTATTAAAAAGCAACAAACTAAATTGTCTACAGTACACCACCATAAACACCAAATGATAGGAATTATTACGTGACGTGAACGTGAAAAGAATTCTGAGGCAGCGGCTCACGCATGTTTCGATTGACCAGCTTGGCACGCCACTGAATTGCGGCTCTCTCTGACAGTTCTAGTAATATGTAGGATTTGATAGGTGAAAATAAATGAAAATATTGTATGACAATATAGTTTTTTTAGCTCTGAAAACATAATTAAGTAAATCGAATAATAAACATCTTAGATTTTGAGAACCTATACTGCAGATTGAAAATAGTCACCGAGCTGGATTTTCATGACAAATTGAATTATCTAATCATAAATTTTATAGCTCCATTTGTTCTTGAGCTAAAGATGATATTAATTTTATCGATATTTTCGAACACATGTGTTTGTAGTTGTTTGTTAATAAATAAGTTTAAATTAAAGAAAATAATAATAACTCTATACTATTTTTTTGATGTAGAATCGTACGGCAGCACTATTTTTTTATAGAACGTTAAGCTTAATTAGCTGCAAAGTTAAACTTCAAATTTTTTAACTGGAAATAGTAGGTGGCCATGGTTACAAAACTTTCTTACTTTCCAATGATACACGCCTTGTAATAGGTAGTTACTTTTTTCATATACACATATAGGAAGTATTTTTTACTTTTCAGTTATATACAGAGTGGTCACTTAGATGGTGTTAGTACCTTCTGAACTAGAAGACACATAACTTGCAGAATACTTTTTTACATCGAACACAGAAAGGAGCAATTTAAACAATTTATGTAACTTATATTTATTTGTTTCTAGCTATTAATTATTAAAATACTGTCCACTTTCCGTAATAAGACGTATAAATGTCTAGCTTTTCACTTCAAAATAATAAAAACACTTATTTCAAGCAGTAAATGACAATTTGTTTGTTTTTAATCAAAAATGTCAGTTTTCAAATGTTTTAACTACTTTAATTAATTTAAAATTGACGTTTTCTGACTCTTAATAAAATCTCTTCAACCACAGTATTATACAGGGTGTCCCAGAATAACATGTAAAATGGAAGACCACAGATTCGTGGACTCAAAACAAGCAGATTTAGGTTAATTCACCTACATACAAAATCGCTTCGTTTGGCCGCTAGATGACCTCAAAGTTTGTGAAAATTTTTTGGATTTTGTAAATAACTCAATACGTATGATTCGATTTTGATTGTTTTTGGGGTGTGGACTTTTGTTTTCAATCTACACATTTTGGTGTCATACAGAATATTTTTTAAAACTCTACAACTCCTACAAAATTGATGTATGGTGATAATATCCGTTCATAACTTTTCCTCTTTCTGCCAATAATGACAACTATTTTTTATTTGATAGGTGATAGCATTCGGAAGTTTTTGGGACTCTCGTAGATTTCTGTTTAACTGAGTGGTTCGGGTACAAAAAAGTATTTTTTAAATGTATACATTATCTTGCCAGCGATATTACAATACTTAACAAAGTGCTAGTATAAATTTCAGTTTGCTCTTGTTTGGGATAGCATTATTATTGGCTCTATTATTCTACCCAATAGACTGAATCGGGAATTTTATTTAGAATTTTTGCAAAACCTGAGTTATTGGAAGATGTGCTGTTATTACTCAGAGCTAAAATGTGGTTTATGGTGCATAAATTATGCATAATGTCGCTCCACCACATTTCACTGTAAATGTCCGGCAGTATCTGAACCAAAGATTCACTAGTCGATGGATCGATAGACTGTTAACTACGTTCACCAGACTTAACACCTTCCGACTATTATCTTTGGGACACCCTGAAGACAACAGTGCATGATTCCACATCTAACACTGAACTGAGTTGTGGAGGCATATTCAAAATGCCATAAATTTTAAAAAAATTGCACTTAAGAATTGCAAAGGGTGTCCTTTAACTTTCTTCGCCGAATTAACCTTTGTTGGTGGTGATTTTAAACAGTTTGTATAATAAGTTGTACTAAATTTAATAACCTCAACTTTGTTACTTTTTTACGAATTATTTCAATAACTCTAATTCATCGTATGTCCATATCCAAAAATGAAGTAACATATTTCATCGTAGTAAACACTCATTACGAATTGGCAGGTACAATGACTTAAAGATCAAACTGAAATTACAGTCAACCTATAAAATCAGTGACTACTAGCACTTTATTAAGTATTATATAGTGTTTACGAAGATAGTTGAAACCTTATAAAAACTAAAAGTCGGCATCTCTTTATTGTGACCGGGCACAATAAAGAGAAGCGACTTGCACAATAAAGAGATGCCGACTTTTAGTTTTTATACGGTTTCAACTATCTTCGTAAACACTACAATATGGGTGGCGAGATAATGTAGACATTTAAAAAATATTTTTTTGAACCCAAACCGCTCATTTAATCAAAATTCTGTAAAAGGCCCAAAAACATTCAGATGGTATCACCTATCAAATAAAAAATAGTTGTCATTATTGCCCGAAAGAGGAAAAACTTATGAACGGATATTATCACCATATATCAATTTTGTAGGAGTTGTGTAAAAAACACTATATTATCAAAATTTGTATATTGAAAGCAAAAGTCCACACCCCAAATATAATCAAAATCGATCAATACACAATCGAGTTATTTACAAAATTCAAAGAATTTTCACGAACTTTCAGGCCATCTAGCGGCCAAACAAAGCAATTTCGTATGTAGGTTGTACATATTATTCTGGGACATCTTGATATCCTTGAATTCGAAATTTAATGTTTCATCTAATAGTGGAAAAAAATGGCATCCATAAAAAATCAATAGTTGGTTATGGAAACATGATGATCTAGCAAGCCTGAAGAATGTTTAACTAGATAGAGCAGTATACCGATTTTCATTACTCTACTTTTAATAATAAAAAAGATTGGAGGAAATAAGAAAATACCAGTAGTTTTCAGGATATTTCAGGAACGGCGCAACTTATCTCTAATTTCTTTTCATATTGGGTTGTTTTGTACAAACTTATATTTTAAGTACAGTGCAACCATCAAAAGATCAAAAGATATTATTGACGAAAACATCTTAAATTTTTTGTGCTTCCTTAGGCTTAGATAATAATTAATAATTTATACGGCAATGATTATTTGAATATTTCACGATTATATTATATATAACATTGTATATTTGTGTTGTCTTAAGCAGATACCTTGAGCGTAAGGACTTGTTTTTAATTTGGAATTTGCTATTACTGAAAACTTTTACTGACCAGTGAAACCTTCTACTTATATAAGGACTTGTTCTCAAACATTTCCTGAATGTTATTAGTACCACCCATTTTTTTATTAAAGGTAGGCATGCTAGAGATACATTTCGACACAAAAGGAAATCTGTTACAAAACTTCACCAACTGTATACAAATAAAAGAGATGGAAATAATTATAACCATTTATTTTCAGGAAATGTACATTTAATTTGAATTTCTACAAACTCTGCCAGCAACTCGTTCGCAACTCCTTTGGCTTTCGAAATTATTTATGGTGCCTCGACATCCACCATAAACAAATTTGACGCAGCGCTGTTGAGCACTATCCCAGTAGTAACGAATGAAATAAGCATTACACGTAGGTCCTTCCAAAACTGGGGGTATAGAACAGTCTGAAATGTGAAAGTGACGATAACAACTCTTTTATTGAGGACATTTTGTTCAAAAGTACATGATATTTAATTTGCTCGTGTGCGATAATTAAATTTAACGATATTTATAATAATAAAACGCGAAACTAACTTATTTATAATATTTATTTCACACTTCATGATTCTACGCTATAGTAAACACAAAAATATTGCTTATTTTCGGATAATTACAATTTCTCATAAAATGTTACCATTACCTTGGCACAAATATATTTCTTATTCAAATGTTGACATCATTAAACAGCAAAATCATAATAAGACGTTTCTTTTTGCTTTATTGAACAAAGATTACAAGCACCTCCTCTTCAAAGTTTACCGTGCCAACGTAGTGATATACACCTCGAAATTGAATATACTACACAAAGATCTGACACTTCACTTTAATAAATGAACTTGAATGTTAACTTTTTTCGGGTATTTTGTTGTGCTTCTGTTGTTTTTTTAATAACACAATTTTAATAAACCACAGTATTTTAAAATACTGTACTATACAATATTAAAAATGATTAAAGAATTGAAAAAAAAAATCATTGAAGTAATAGGTACTTTTGTTAATAGTAACAATAAAACTAGTAAGAAAACAGTGGTAATGCAAACATTTGGGCGAATGTACATAAAAAGATTTCACTAGTATTTTGATATACCGGATTTTCCAAAATTTCAGTTTTTTTATCGTATGGACTGTTAAAAATCTAAAATTTTCTATGAAAATAAATACAGGTCATTTTTATATACAGAGAGATCCAGAATGATTGAAGTGTTTGGAGATCGCAGCATGTGCCTGTCTCAGTCAATACTACAGATTTTTATATGCTAAAGATGGTGCTAGAAACAGGCTGCGTTCCCCAAACGGTTCAATCATTCTGGATCTCTCGGTATAATATACATATGATGAACTCGACTTTAGAATAAAGAGTAGATACAAAGAAATATTTGGTATATTTAGTTATTAATATAGATCGAAAACATGTGGCGAGTATCAAATAAATAAAGAGTAGTAATCTATATTGTGCTAAATAGGCTAAATCTATGGTCAAGCCGAATACCGCTCTATGCTCACGATACACAATGCTACTGACTGTCAAAAAAACATGTGCCATACAATCGATCAAGCAAAGCGCCACTCACACGATTGGACTATGTTCTTCAGCAAAAAACCTAGATTATTCGCCAGTTCGACAGAGCAGGTATTAGGGTATCGTATCGAATAAATTGATCGATGCGAAACTTCAGATCAGAGGCAGACATGTACAAGTTATTGCACAATGACGCGGATAGTAGTTGATGATATAAAATTAGCATCTATTAAAAACTTCGATTATTTTAGATATGCACTTCGGTAAATGTTGAATGGTTATTTTCGTTTTTAAAATGGGTATTTATCGATCGCTGGAGACGATTAACCGCGAAACACTAAGACAACTGTTAATTGCTTTCTACAATCGCTTCCCTTATGAGTAATAAATTATTGTTTTGTTAACTTTTGCTGGTACTTATTTTTACGTACTATACCTAAACAGGGTGTATCACGAAAAGGACCCAGTAGGATTATCTCAAAAAGTAGTCAGAATTGAAATCTGAAAATTTGTTGTCGGGGATTATCAAAAATATCTATTTAATGAAAATAGGGTCAACTTCCTCGCACTTTCGGTTATACCGGAAGTCATCATCAGGTCTGTTATTTCAAATGGAAGATTTTGTATATGTATTCATTTTTAATTTCTAAGCTACTATGGGCCAAAATTTGACAGTTTTCAATTTAGTATCAATTTTCGAAAAAAATTGAGGGATACAAGTGATTTTTGAAAACTCTGACATTTAGCTTTATTTATTAATTAAAATTGGCATGGATAATTTAAAAGCAATGGAATTCAACCAGTTTATGTCNGTTCGACAGGGCAGGTATTAGGGTATCGTATCGAATAAATTGATCGATGCGAAACTTCAGATCAGAGGCAGACATGTACATGTTATTGCACAATGACGCGGATAGTAGTTGATGATATAAAATTAGCATCTATTAAAAACTTCAATTATTTTAGATATGCACTTCGGTAAATGTTGCATGGTTATTTTCGTTTTTAAAATGGGTATTTACCGATCGCTGGAAACGATTAACCGCGAAACACTAGGGCAACTGTTAATTGCTTTCTACAATGGCTTTCCTTATGAGTAAGAAATTATTATTTTGTTAACTTTTGTTGGTACTTATTTTTACGTACTCTATACAGGGTGTATCACGAAGAGGGTCCAGTAGGATTATCTCAAAAGTAGTCAGAATTGAAATCTGAAAATTTGTATGTCGGGGTTTATCAAAAAGATCTATTTAATGAAAATAGTGTCAACTTCCTCGCACTTCCGGTTATACCGGAAGTCATCATCAGGTCTGTTATTTCAAATGGAAGATTTTGTATATGTATTCATTTTTAAATTCTAAGCTACTATGGGCCAAAATGTGACAGTTTTCAATTTAGTATCAATTTTCGAAAAAAAAATTGAGGGATACAAGTGATTTTTGAAAACTCTGACATTTAGCTTTATTTATTAATTAAAATTGGCATGGATAATTTAAAAGCAATGGAATTCAACCAGTTTATGTCAAATTTGCAAAAATTCATACAGAGTGTTTAAAAGCGTGTAGTCAATATTGTGACGTTGAAGTTGAATTTACTCAAAAATTTCAAATGGTACACTCTGTATATTATTACATTAATGGATGCAGAATTAAATTTACTTTAAAATTATACCATAGTTGGAAATTGGAAATTATTGATTTCAGCACAGAAAAATCTACAGTGGATTTGATGAATTAAAGAATTGAATAATAAACGGCGTCTTAAGGAACTGTAATCTTTATTATTAAACCTTCATCAAAAACGATAATTCAGTATATCAAATCAAAAAGAGACGATGCTTTAGATAAACCCCCCATACTCGTAGATTTTTGTGTTGAAATCAATAATTTTTAATAGGGAACTATAGTATTATTTTAATGTAAATTTAATTCTGCATTCATTAATGTAATAATATACAGGGTTTACCATTTGAAATTTTTGTGAAAATTCAACTTCAATGTCACAATATTAGCCACACGTTTTTAAACACTCCGTATGAATTTTTGCAAATTTGAGCTAAATATCGGAGTTATTCTGTTACCAAAAATCACTTGCATCCCTTTTTTCGAAAATTGATAATAACTTGAAAACTGTCACATTTTAGCCTATAGCATCATAGATGAAATTAGTCTAGAATTTGCCGAAGAATTAAAAAATGCATAAATATACAGTGTATACATTTGAAAAAAAAACAGACTTCTTGATTATTTTCGGTATAACCGGAAGTGCGAGAAAGTTGACACTATTTTGTAACCCCTTTTGTAACCCCTGTATAAAAATTTTCAGAGTTCAATTCTGACTACTTTTTAACATAATCCTACTGGACCCTCTTCGTGATATACTCAGCATATTCTTAAAATATAAAAAGTGCAGTTATAAAAGGCCCTTTTTGTTTGAATAAAATTACGTGAAAGAGAGCCCGGCCTACAGCCAACCCTGTACCACATTGCAGTCGCCCTAACATTTGCGATCTGTATACTATTTAATAGTATTACTATACCAATTTACGCTATTACTATTTAATTGTAACTGCTGTCACGCGCTATTTAATTGCAACTGTTTAAATCGAAATAAATAACCATCTAAAGTAATTATTACTCACCTGATTCTGAAAATGGTTGTACATCTCCACATAATGCATTTGCAATAAAAATTGCAAACAACAAGAAGGATAGATTTAGTTTTTCCATTGCGAATACGTTTTTTACACCTATTTTGTTAAGCATCTACAATTTACTCTTTATATACTAACGAGAAATGCAAATTTGAAGATAGTGTAATGTGCCAAGAACGTATTCATATATAATTATCTATACCTATATGATAACAATATGTAACAATTTAACCATAACATTTTATACACATTTATTATATTTCAGACATGATAACAATTTAGCAGAATTAACATTTAAAGTTTGAGTGCAAGAGGTGTGTTAATAATATAACCACGCAATCGTTGAAATTCCTGAATGTGTATAGGAACTGTTTGAAATTCAGTAAATAGTTCTTAATTATTATTATCATGAGTGGTTTGTCGTTTGTCATGAGTGGAATCAACCTTTAGGGAATATCAATTATTTCAGAAATGGTACATACAAGAATATATTTTTGTTTTTAGTGCTCTTTTCCAAAAAGGATAATATATATGGTGATAGAGATTTACGTTTTCGGTTCTAACTTTGGACTTACCTTGTATATCTTGATAAGTAGACTGGCCCCATACATAATAATAAGAAATTAGAAAGAAGGTATATCTCGCTTCATTTTCCCAGCACATGAAATAACATTCTAGGATTGTTATGAATCTGATTACAATTCTGTTATTCTCAGCAAAAGTTCTTTTCTAGTATCTACGGATGTTGGATGGATGCGTTTATTTGGGTGACCCAGCAGAAAAAAGTCTAATGGATTTAGGTTGGGTGAACTTGGTGTCCAAAACAGCATTTGATAACTATCGATGCACTAAACGGACAAAATAAGGTGGTATACAACCTTGTATGTGCCTAGAACATGTTTATTTTTAATTTTGAACTTGTTTCTTTTAAGCTATTTCCAAAAGGTTTTTGGACTTAGTAAAGTTAAATAAATTAAATTCATGGAACAATTTCTAAAAACTTAAAATGTATTAGTTGTAGCTGCCTTTGCAATAATTGTTTTTACAACTGTTGCAAAAACAAATTTATCTCGAAAATAGTTAAATTTCTCAAAATAAACGGAGTAATTTTGTTACAGGAAAATGTTCCAAGTATTTAAAAATAATATTTTCAGTTCGCTGGTATGACATCCATCAAAATTTTTGAAAACATATGTGTTTGGGTCAATCTCTTTATGCATACCCTGTAATGACCGAGTGACGGTAATAGTTAATAATAATAATAAATGTTTTATTGTAACGCATGGTGATAATAGTTTAAATAACTAGATGGATTTCATAGGGTCTAACGACACTTACAATGTACGATAATTCAATAAACAAAGAAATCTAAATAAAAAATTTAGATAAATTTGGAACGAATACACTGAAGATGAATTTTTCGAGAAAAAACGTCTGAATTTGGTTCGGGCTGAGGCAGTACAGTATTGAGGATCATGAAAGCTTGCAAAAAATGTAATAAAATTTCCAGGGTTATATTTAAAAAAATAAAGTTGATGATGGTCCTGGAGAGGCGAAACATTACATATAAAAATTGATTATACCATTCGATAGAGTGCAGAAAGTGGCCATGAGAAAGTGTTCATCTTTTTTCAATATCACCTGAAATAAGGCTGATACGAGACAAAAACGGATTTCCAAAATTTCGTTTTTTTTTTCAAATATTTCGAAAACTAATCATGTTAGCCTTGATTTTTTAGAGGCATAATGTTGGTCCCCTGATTACGCAACTTTGCCCCCATTTAAGTTACTTCGTACCTCTTACCATTTCCGAGATCCCTGTAGTGAGAAGCGAATTTGTAACAGTCTGTAGTTAGCGAGCTGAAGATGATTACATTTTTTAAGTAAGTAATTTAATAATATCAATGTAGGCTGCTATAATTTGCAGGCTTTTGTTAATTTACATGTTAAAAATAACATTTATGAAGGTTGTGTACTTTTCAAACTTTTTCAGGTTATCCGTTCTCATTTAAAATGCATGTGCGATTCACGACTGACTTCTGAACTTTGCTGACTTCGTTCGAAATTAACGAACTACTTGTACCAACGACGACTTCCAAACAGAAGATGCCAAATCATCAAATATTTGATGGATATTTCTAATTGTTTGAAGACATGATTCCAACAATTTTCAATATCTGTGATCGTCCTAAACAGCCAAATTTGAATGAACAAGGAAAAATTGTACAATTGAATATTGTTTCCAATTAAGAACTAGAAGAATTTCGACACACACTAAATGTAAGTACCTATTCCTTATTGGAGAGTAAGGTGAACATTGAGAAGTAATTTGTTGTATTCCTTTCACGTACTTTGTCTGATGAGAATCTTTATTTTAAACAGGAAACTCATTCTCAATGGCGATATTTAACAAGACGCATTATCATATCGTTGTTTAAACCTTAAATTATGACGACTGGACTGTTGAAAATATGTAAAACTACTTATATTAGTAATGCCACCAAAAATTGGATGATATATGTGATTTTTTGAAAATTGGAATTATGATATATTATCAATATATTATTAATATTTCCCCATGTTTTAACCCCAGATAAAAAAAGTGAAATAACTTAATTTTCAGACAGACGGCCTCACGACGCTAGAAATGGTTCCTTGGTGCCATGACAGCATCATTGACGATCAACTAATTGGACCCTCTTTTTTTGAGAAGAAATGTCCACCAACTTTATAAATTGCCATCTGGTAAAAGATGTTCATTTGGTTAGGAAACAATAAATTTAATACATGATAGAGCGCCTGTTCAAGATGAATATCTTAATAACACTTATCCTAATAGACGGATCGGAATTGGAAGACCAGATCGCCAGATGTAACCACTTTAGGCTATTTCTTTTAACGTTATATTAAGAGCTTAATATACAGTTAACATTGGATCTGAATTAGTACAGATAATTGATGACTAAATGTCAACAGCAACACAGAGCACTCTAAAGGCGGGTATCCACTTGTGGCAATGCTCCGTAACGTAACAACGAACATGTTACGGCCTGTTGCAAAAGGTGACACGGTTCGCTGCGAAAGTATGTATGGTTTTGGTCGTATCATTCATTCCGTAACGTAAAGGCGGGTATCCATTTGTGTCAAATGCCTCGTAACGTAACACCGAACATGTTACGTTACAGCTAGTGGAGACGGATAATTGTTGCATGGTAAGTGTAACAAATTTGATACGCGTAACTAATCTGAAACGAACAATCAGTTGTCGGTTTTTTGTCGTCGCATCAAAGGGATGCAACAGTACTTTCTGCCACATGTTGAGACGGGGTTACCTTTTTGGCCGTAACGTTACCTGTTGCACATGTGATTTTGTCTTATTTTTTGTTTCGTCAGTCTTTTGTATATGATCTGGGGACAGTCTGTTTCCTGCAGTGACTAGGAAGAGTGTGTTTTTCTGTGTTTGTGCCATGGAGTGGAGTAAAGAAAAGATTTCCGGAGATTTCCGTTTATTATTCTTCAAAATTGTATGATGAATAAAAATATAAGACGCTGCTGCTAACTGCAATTGCAGTGACGAATTCATTATTGCAGTCAGGTTCATACTGCGAGTTTGTTTCTGTGTCGTCTCGTAACCTTATTTTGTTACGTTACGGAATGAATGATACGACCAAAACCACACATACTTTCGCAGCGAACCGTGTCACCTTTTGCTACAGGCCGTAACATGTTCGTTGTTACGTTACGGAGCATTGCCACAAGTGGATACTCGCTTCAACAAAATAACCTACCCGCAACGTAAAATGTTCGGTGTTCCGTTACGGGGCATTTGACATAAATGGATACCCGTCTTAAGAGTAGTTACTACTGTCGCAGCTAAAGGGGCGTAGTTTGTCACCCCTGCAAGTGACAGTTAGAATTTAATTGAGACAGTCTGCTACTTGAATGATCAAATTTATATTTTTTAGTTCTAATGTCTCACACACTTTGTGCATCTTATATTTCCCATTTAAGCGTATTACTCCCGGCTGAGATTGGTAAGTGTATTTGAACCAAACAGCACAATGCAAATCGAATTTATATTCTTTGCTTCTTATTTTTAGGTATTTGCCTAATTTTACTCAAATGATTAAATTTTTTAAACATTCATAAAGCATCTCTTTGGGTGGTTATTATCACTGCCGCCTTGACGATCGCATTGTGCCAGGTCAGGTTTTACAGTGGACCAGTTTTCAGTGCCGTGCAGAAGTGTATTTTTAAATCATTTTCAAACTGCACTTTTTGATTTTTTCTTTACAAAATTGTATTTGTAAGAGTCCCCTGTATATCCAAAATTTTTTTTTTGGATAAATTCTGAATCACCCTGTATAATAGAAATTTGCTACACATTATATACAAATTATTATTACCTGTTACCTTTTAGGGACGCCTATGAAACTCATTAAATTTTATTGTTAGGCGTTTTCATACATGTTCAACGCAGTTCGAAAAAACCATATCTTTGGAATCCATACGACTTACAAAAAGATATTATCCCTTTCCAATTTTCTCATGAAAAACCTAGAATTATCTGTATTCGATATAGGTGGCTGCATCTACCTATTTCCTCATTTATTTTCAATTATTCAAAAATTTGTACGCGTAGCGCAAATGGCTCCATCTGTCGTGCTGACTCCCAACTATTCCATTCAAATGGCTACAGCAGGAAGCGACCTGCTATATTACCAGGCACTTTGTTGCACGACTGCCACCCATAGAGGGCGTAACGCAATATTTTAATTGCCAGTGTTGCGAGAAACAACTACTCCGGAACTGACGAACGATCCTAGCTGTTGCGAGTATAATTCAATGCCGGTCAGAGCATATAGCGTGCGGAGTAGTTGTTTCTCGCAACACTGGCAATTAAAACATTGTTCAAAAATTTGTTTGGATGTTAAATTAATATACAGCCTAGGCGAACATATTTATTTATTATATGGCATATAATCAGACTAATCTAAATATAAATCAATAATATAAACAGTAATACAAATACTTATTGTATTACTGTTTACTGTTATTATGTATACTGTTGTTGCAAAACAGAAGAAGCCAGAAACAGAAAATGTGCTTATTCGTCAAATTTATACACCTGCACTTCTCGGAAAGGGTTTGCAGACACATTTATTATATATATATATAAAGTTTATTTTTAATAGATCTGTGATGTAAAACCCACTATGAAAGTTTGGCCAAACATTATAGTTATTCCCTTCTCAATGTACGCTTTCCAAAAAATGTTTTGCAATGAATTAATATTTAGCTTAGAAAACTAGTTTAACACCAAATGTGACGTGGGTTCATTTGAACAACTTTGGCAGTGAAATTTTTAAATTTAAAATATTCCTCTAGTAGGTATTTCTTGTTTTTTATTGCTACGTGTCCTCTTATAAAACTTCCATTCCGATTAGTGTTACATGAGAAATAGATAATACTAATAGGTAGATTTTAATAAAAATAATAAGCTGCATATTTTGGGTCACAAAGTAATATGTGACTTAACTGGAGCGTGAAAAAAACGGCATGCCTCTAAGGAATTACCTAATGCTTATGATAGCCAGACGTAATATATAAACATCATAACCAATACAATATAATATATTGTAATTATACATACATATTCAGGCGGAGTATGTATCCCATTTTATCATAACAGTTATGTTATTTCAGGGTTGTTAACGTTACCTGTTAAGATACAACATGCATGTTATTGAAGAATTAAGACCATTTTTAGCAAATACTCGTATTGCAATTTTGTTATTTTTTGAAGACGCTTTTGTGTCGACATTTTTAATAATAATTATGCAAAATTATTATAAACAAGAGTCAGTATTAGACAAAAACACATATAACTNATACAGGGTGGCCAAATGAAAACGAAACAGAGCCATTTTCAGGAACTGCGTCAAGATTGTAGAAAAACGCTCAGACCCGTCGATTTTAGATTAAAGGGGGACATTCTTTGCTGGTATTTTTGACTCCGCCACTTTCACCCCCAAGCAAGGGTAAGCATCACCCCAAAATATTTAAATGGCATTGGGGGTTGAGTAATATTTCTTTTGAAAGCTCTTACAATTCTCTTTACAACAGACTTTAAATTTTATAATTCCGCCCAAAAAATTTACATTTTGAAATTTAAATTATTAGTTGATTAAATGTTCAAACTGATGACCGCCCGCTTCCATACAAGAATAAAGATTTTGCTCGAAATGTTCGCGCACATTCCGAAGCACTACTAATTTTACGTTCATTGTGTGTGTATAGCACTAATTTTACGTTCATTTTGTGTACTAATTTTCTGTTCATTTTGTGTGTGTATAGCCATTAATTTTTGTTTTTTACAATGTTTGTCCCCCTTTAATCTAAAATCGACGGGTCAGAATGTTTTTCTGCAATCTTGACCCAGTTCCTCAAAATGGCTCTGTTTCGTTTTCATTTGGCCACTCTGTATATGGTCAAAATGGCAAAATCCAAAGAGGTCAATTGTCCAAACCTAAGACAGACTTCGAGAGACCTCTGCGGATCCATCAACGAATGGGATCGAACGTCGATCATGGTACCTTGCAGTTCAGTAACCAGGAACTGTACCTGGTAAGTACGTGTAATACGTTCAAAATTTATTGTTATCTGTAGGTATTGTATAAAGCTTCTACAGATCATAAATTTCACATTCATTTATTATAAATAATGATTTTATCAATAAATTGCAATTCGAAAAGTTGTTAAAATTTTTTAATTTTGTGAGCACTTTGTTCCTGGCCTAGATCTCAATTCTAGCACCCCATCCACTCAGGCATTGTCCAATCCTGTGGTGAATATTCCAAGGGATACAATAGGCTGCTAGAAACTTTCCCAGCATTCATTTTCAATTTTTTTGGTACTCATAGGAGAGCTCAACACCAGTGCTAGGCAAAGTAATAATCTCAGGTAATATACGAGGAGCTCAGTAAAAATTCCGATTCTCCCCATGTTGGAGGTAATTCCCAAGTGAATGATGTAATTAGGCGACAATATAATATCAAGATTTCGTGTTCTCTAGCTAAAATAATTTTAAAGATAAATACATAAAAAAATTTTGACTGTTCATTTCGAAAGTATGTACATATATGTACTTAGCAGGTACCAGTTTTTCATTTGCTTACAGATAAGCTAGCCTAATCTTATTTTGATCCCGGGGAACTGTGGATTAATGCTTTTTATTTTACCCGTGACTTTGGTGGGTTTCATGACTTGACGCCCATTAAAGTATCTAGTAAAAATTTGTATTTGATTTTTTTTACAAAATGTTCAAGAAAATATGTTGGTATTAATGGAACCAGGACTGTTTGAAATATGAAGTCTGTTCCAACATGAGTCAGGAATTGGTTCGGAACTGTTTGAAATGTGCATCCAACTAATTCTGCGATATATTCAGTGAAGACACATTTAGAACTTAGCTGGCCAAATATTTCGAACGGTTGGGATCCAATCCCTGACTCTTGTTGGAACAGACTTATAATTACCTACTATTTATTCCTTCTTCCACCTTCCCTCAGGTGGTACTTTAAAATAGATTGCCGTATAGAGTACCTACAATATTCTAATTAAATAATTTTACTTTAATCAGATCTAAATTGAGAACAGAAGAATACAAATTTAACAAAAATAAGCTCAAAAAGTTAATGACATTTAATTATTAATAATTACTATTACACTACATAAAAGCCTTTTTCTTTATGTGCTAAATTTATTTAAAACTGAAATAATACCCAAAATTAAACTATTGCTGTATCCAGAATGAAAACAGTACAGTACTTATCTAATGTTAATGGTGTCAAATTTGTGTGGTAAATAGGAAAAAAATGTTAATAGTATAATAATTATTATAATTGTTTATAGTAGAGAGAATAGTAAAAATGTTATACCACAGACAATATCGTATCGCTACAGACTGCTACTTAAATGCTGGAAATTGGCAACCCGAAATGGAAACAGGGTCTCCTTAGCCGGCTTCCAGCTATACAATTTAGTGTGGTAACTCTTCTACTTGCTAATAGGCGGCAGTTTTAGCGGTGGCTTTGTTGCCAAATAATAACTGCTAAATAAATTTAATGCTTTCAATTATGTAATTAAAGAGATATGGAACTTATCTTGTGTTTGGAAATCACATTTGCCTTAAATGTTAAATAAAATAAATCAAGTTAGAATTAAAACTATGAATTTACCTAATTAATTATTTATTTTATATCACCTTGGAATGGGAAAATTCAAAAACTCGAAAGTAATGTTTTTAGATTTGTGCGTCGACTTCCAATATGGTACGATATCAAAACCTATGTTTAAAAAAATTGCATTATACAGATTGTGTATCCTTAGATGGGTACTGCCTCTTATTGTTGATTTCTTTAGATAGGTAAATAATTATTTATTGACACAAGTGTTGCATATTATGGATGTCATTGGTAGTGCCCATATTTGTGACACAAGGTGTTCAAAAAAATTAACACAATGTAAAATTGCTGGAACCTCAAGGAGTAGTTGAATACGAAATTTATTTAAAAAAAAACAACAAATCATCAATCAATACAGAGATAAGATAATGCGTTCGCTACTGCTGTTGCAATTTTTAACTAACTAACTTTTTTGTTTTTCGACATACTGACTTCGGACCGTTTCCATTCAACGCAGAACGGACAATCAGAACCAGAGTAGTGGGGAGATTTTTTTAATTATTTTTTCAATTCAACGCACCGTTTCCGAATTATAAGACCTTTTTTACTGTATCACCTCACACACCTCTTCTTTCCGAAATTTATTTTCCACATACGGACTTCGGACCTTTTCCATTCAACGCAGAACTGTCATACAGAACCAGGGGTGTGGGGAGATTTTTTCAATTATTTTTTCGATTTAACGCACCGTTTCCGAGTTATACGGCCTTTTTACTATAACACGACATACCTCTTGTTTCCAGAATTTATTTTCGACATACGGACTTCGGACCTTTTGCATTCAACGCAGAAGGAACATACAGAACCCGGGAGGGAGGGGTTGACATTTTTCAATTATTTTTTCGATTCAACGCACCGTTTCCGAGTTATAAACACTTTTTTATCCTATGACGTCACACACCGTTGGTCCCGATTTTTTTTTTGACATGCGGGTTTTGACGTTTTTCACTCGTTCACCATGGGAGATTTATTTGTTCACCATGGGAGATTTTTTGATACTTAAGAGTCTAAGCAAATACTTTTTTTTTTTCTTTCATATATTGTGACACCCCGCTCTGCGTCACCCACCGAGTGCTCTACTCAGAACCAAGGGGAAATTTGTTTATATTTCCAGCCATTTCCGAGTTACGAGCAAAAACCATTTTTTTTTCTTATACTGTGTGACATCATAGATCGATAACGAAGGCTTAACAAGGCCACGCGCTCTACCCCACGTTCCCTCCCTAGGTGTCCTGAAATTGCTGGGGAGACTCCTGAAGCCAGCAGAGAGAGAGAGAGAGAGAGAGATAAGCTCTCTATGAGGACAGAGTCACTCTATCTCTATCGCACACTATAACTCTATCTCTCTCGCACACAATCAGACAAAAACGACAGAAACGAACCTTCTTTTAAAAATACATGGGATTTATCATTATTAGAATAACCCATTTTAATTTAAAAAATTAAAAAAATTACAATGGGTTATTCTGATGACGAAAAATAAAACATAATTAACTGTATTATTCAAATAACAATAATGTGCAAAAGTTCTTCAGGAATATTGGCAAATTTATTTTGGAGGAAGAATCCCGTCAACGAACACTAAAAAATATTATTAGAAACCTTAGGTGGCCAGAAAACAGCCCCGATCTCATTGTCAGTCCTTTAGACATATTTTTTTTTACCTGAAAATTTGCAAGTATTTAAAAAAAAATACAGGACGAAATGCTTGATAATTTTGAATTTGTTTTTGAAGCAATTAATAGTAAATTGAAACATATTTTCAACTGTATCATCACAATCACTTGCATGTTGATTTGTAAAAATTGTAGGTATATTAATGTTATTTCGTTTTTAGTTATTCTCCTTATGTTGTTGTAAAGGTTAGTTATAAAAAGCGTTGTTTGTTATTTTCATAAGGATGAATTTTAATTTTTTTTAATGATTTTTTTTATTTTAAACATATATATTTTATGCCAGTAAATTTTGATGTCAAATGAAATAAAGGAAAAGTCGTACATTTGTATTTAAAGTTTCTTTCTATCTTTAATTATTAAACCTATAAGTGGATGTCAAAATACAAAAAAAACCTGTACCTACATTCCGCGACGTACTAATAACCCACCTTGTATATTAAATAAATTTATCGTCATCATCAAATATTAAAAAAATTATATTACAAGCTGTTTAAAATATTATTACGAATTTTGTTTATTTGGAAATATATTTTCTGCAGTATTTCAATACCAAAAAATGAAAATAGTAGGTAGCTAATTAACGAAATTATGATTAAATAACTTAATTGTAACACCACTACAGAATATCATATGATACATACATAGATATTCGTTGATTCTTTAAAAACATTTTTATCAATACCTACATCATACATTGAAGTAAATACAGTCACGCAAAAAACAGATATTGACAAAAAAGTGTACAAAAGAAATCCGTAAGTACGCCTGGCAACATTACCAAAGTCTTGTTTATATGTTGCTAGGATACGCTTAAATATGCGGGCCGCTGTATTTGATTCTTCCTAAAATTCTGCTGGTGGTGTACTCTACCGGCAATTCGAAATTTAAAACTACTGGCCTATTCCAGGAGCGGTCTGTGGCGATAGCTATTTTGTCTGTGGTTATACCTTCAATGGAGTATTATTTTTTTGAAATTAAATCTGGTGTAAATTTTATTTCATGTTATATTTTCGTCCATTTTTTTGAAAGTAGTTGGTTTCTATTTGGTTTATTAAAATTATACGTGTTGTTCCACGTTTAGGGGAAATTTTAATCTACATTTGTTTTTTGTTTTACCGATGCCTTTAGGTAGGTACTGTTTGATGTAATTGGTATTTGCCTTGTTTTTATTTCATCTTAATCTCAGTTACATTTTTTTTAAATAGTCTTTATTTACTTGCGACGGTTTTAAGGTAGTAAATTTCTAAACAATTACCTACCTACTTAACTTACATAAAGTCCGCGACCGAATCCACGTGCCTAAACTTTGGTGAAAGTGAATTTTCACTACTGATCTAACCTGAGCCGCTTTCGGGTGTACCGGTTGGAGCACTCAAGGGCTTTTCTTTTGCCCTGACCCCAAAATTACCAGTCACATTTGTGGTGTTTGACGCCAGGAGTTACGCAATTGTGACTATGAATCTTTTTATCTTATATTTGTGCACTAAATTTACATTATTTTGATATCAAAAAACTTATTTATTTTTTTATTATCGACAACCAATTGGTCGACAAATAAAATAAATTAATTGAAGTTTAATTTTTAAGGTTCATTTTTAATCTTCAAAACACGGTATAAAGATTGAAAATAGGAAAATATATAGTCTAGTATAGGTTTGATTTGATTCTTCGTCCAGGTGCAATGGTGCCCGTGGTCTAAACATATCCCACAAAAATCCGATTTTGAGCGTTAATAGGTTAAAAAGGTAGGTGAGCTTTTAAAAAATGTGATTATATATGTACAGAACCTTTTGACTTAATATTAGTATTACGAACATACCTATATAGTGTTAATTTTACTGCACTAAACAAAATTGTCTATATAATCACGCATAAAACTAAATCGTCACAGATATGGAGTCAAATTTATTTCGTATTCGCTTCAGTGACAATTTGCCTTAGTGATTAATTCTATGTTTACCACCGTTCTTACTATTAGCTTATACATTAAGGTAATCATGTGAATACTTGCAGTAAAAATCAGATATTCGTTTTTATAGTTTGTAATACATTGTTGTAGTGACTGCTGTGCTGTTTTTCGAGAGTACATTTAATAGCCGTATTTCCAAATTTTCTTTTGAAACAGGTTTCAGTGAACATGTGGGCCGGTATCGTTAATGACACTTTAATAGGCGTTTTGAATTGCCTAGACGCTTAGACGGTGCTTCGTATCTAGATTTTTTGCAAAATCGCTTGCCGGAGTTATTGAAAGACGTGCCATTAAATGTTCGGCAAAATATGTGGTTAATGCATAACGGAGCCCCCGCTCACCTTTTTTGGAGAATGCGCCACTTTTAAACATTACTTTTCCCGATCGTTGGATAGACTTCGACAGCCTAGTTAGGTGGACCCTCCGGTCCCCGGACCTCACCCCCTTAGACTTCTTTTTGTGGGGATATGTGAAAAGTGTTGTGTATTCCACGGAAGTTCGTGACATCGACCTACTGCGACATCGTATTGCCGAAGCTTGTAATACGATTCGAGAGGACGTGGCAATGTTGCAACGCGTGCGAGCGAATTGGATACGTCGCGCTGAGGCTTGTGCGCAAGCAAATGGTGGGTACATCGAACATCTTCTATGAAAATCAGCAGTTCTCAAAATGTGGCACCTTGCAATGTTGAGGTAAGTCAGATTTTAAAATTACATTTTACACAACACAAATTTTGACATAACGGACATGTGGCAAAAATATTTGACATAAGTTCATTAACACCCTGTATATGAAGTAGATTTTTTGGATTAAAATGTATTTTTATTTCTTTTACAGTACAGTAGAGTACAAACATAAATAAACTAGAAGATAATACGGTGGTAAAACAAGGAATAAACAAAGAAATATGTATTTAAGTAAGTACTACACCCCTTAGAACTTTCCTTATCAGAAGCTGTTATAATCAAGTCTTCTACTACCAGATCAACGCGAATCTAGTTTTGCAAGTAATTTTCTTCAACGTTAACAACATGTTGGCAACATTTCTTCCAGTCTTCCACAGTAGCTGATGAAAATTCTTCCTCTGTCAGAGTTTTCACAGCTTCTAATTTAAATAAAATATTTTTTTTGCTACGTTGATTTTAACTTGAGCGCATATCATTTCAATCGGATTTAAATCAGGATGGTAGGAGTGCCCATTTTCTTGGAGTAGACGATCGAATTTGTAAACAATGTCGAACTCTGCACCAGAAATAAATCCGGTAGTGCAACCAGCATGAAGTACAATACACTTTTATCCAGAAACAGTAGTAAATATATTATCATGCTCCAATAAATGTACATTGAGCCAATAGTAAGTAGCATTTTTAAAGATCCACGTTTCATTAAGGAAAACGAAATGGCGCGTGCCTTCCTTTTTAAGTCTAACGTATTTATGTAAAAAACTACACGCTTGCAATGGTAGCTCTATTAGTCCATGACGTGGATCATCTTTGCAATATTTAAAACCGATTGACTTAACAATCTTTCACAGCGATGATATGCAACCATTGAAGAGATCCCGTTTCTGGAGATTTTATGTTTTTTTTTTAAAGATGTATGTTTCTCTTATTTCAGTTCTTGATCAACATCGCAAAATGTTAGTTTACTAGTTTGACCAGAGCTAACGAAACACTTAATAGGAATTTAGGGTTAATTACTAAAAGGACGTCATTGCAAACTTAGCGCAGACTTTATTTGCTTGCTTTGTGTATTAACAATAATTGGCTTGTTTCTCTGTGTAGTAATATATCCACAATAACTACGTAAGCGTGAACGTATTAAGAGTACTTTATCAATCAAGATAATTCACGTAAACAATACGAATTCCGCCTGGTTCAGGATTTCGGCAAAGGCAGCAAGTGCTAAGGTCGCCGAAGAGTAGTGACGGCGTACCGGCAGCTGCCCCAAGTGGCGGGTGTGACCGATACGGGGGCTCGTCGAGGTCGGGCCCGTGGTAGGGTCTAGGGAAAGTGCTCCAGAAGCCGAGACATGCCTGCCAATATTGCCAAATAGTTTATAAAACACACAATGTTTGCACGGAACTAGTGCACTGTTCGGTGGCCTGGTACACGCAATTTCGATCGCTGCGCGGTGTTGGTTGTAGTGTGTTGAGCTTTCGTGCGATTTTTGGCGGGTTCCGGTTGGATTTTGAAAAGTGAGTGTAACAATTTTTCTCTTGTTCTCATTTATATTGTTCTAAATGACATTATAATTATTTTAAAGCTTTATGTTTTTTGTATAATTTTGTTCTATTAATATTTTTATTGTGAATTTAATAAACTCGGAGGTCACTTGCAAAAGCAATCCCCAAAATGCAGGAATAGCAAAAATCTATGTCAAAAATGATATGTTACAATAACAGAAACAAAATATTCAAATTTTTTTGGGGAATAGGATTTAGTGATTTCTTTAATATATAAATAATGGCCCGGTCTTCTACTCGCCGAATCAGTTATGATCATCCAGAGGGTAAATCATAGTCTGCTGTTAGTAAGTAACTTTTCCAAAAATCACACGAGAATTTTCTATTAAAAATGTGGCTACGTACCCTAAGTATGTTTCACTTAAAACCCCACTATCTTAAATTTTCATAACTGGTATTTTAAACCGGCGTAAAGTGTTAAATTTATGTTTTTGTTTTAATTTAAAAATCTGGGAGATATTGAAAATGGTTGAAGATTATGAAAATTTGCGAATTGCAGACACTGTTGATTAATAATTTTCACTATTTTAAGCAGAATCTAACATTATTTACAATTTTAGTTTTATAAGGTAGCAATCTTACACTTTATAAAAATATTATGCTGCATTATTATCATTTAAAATTTAGGGGGTTAATTTATTATTAATTAATCCAAATATTTAATTATTTAAACAAATATCCAGATACTTAACAATAAAAAATAACTGCTTCCGTTTTAAAATTTTATCAAAGGTGCTTCCCACGGAAATCGATACGTTTGCAAATTTTTAGATTATTTTGAATATCATTATTAGGGCACCTTTTTGAGAAAAAAGTTAGCAAAGCTTAACTTGTGATACCAGACTTACCTTTTTGATAATATATGTATAAATATACACGGTTACCACTTTTTAATTGTTCTATCTTGTCCAATCTTTGTTATTTTAAGAGTTACAGAAATAGTTAACTGGGCAAAAATATGCAGAATTCTATGGCGATCACGGATTCATATGTAAATTTAGGAAATTCCGAATAGTTCCGAAGGTATTCGAAGAATACCGATTTTATTCTATTTTTTTTTAGTCATATATCACTTGTTTTTCATAATTGTGTAGTCTGATATTAAATGATGTGAGGAATCGATTTTTGCTGCCACCATTAACTTTTAAAAAATGTGCGCTGAGCGGTAGTTAATTTTTGATTTTCCTATGGATGCCATATTGAATTTTTGCGTTATTAGAAGAAAGGAGAAATTATTTTTATAATGATGTATAATTTATGGAGTTTTCATAAATAAATAACCAGGATATTGAATATAATTATAATTTTAGTAAAATAAGTCAAGTATCCATGTGAAACATTTGATTTTTTAAATAAATTAATTTAATATTTCTTATTTTGAATACTTTTTAACACAGCTACCTTTATTTATATAACAATAACAAGAGCAACGAACAAAACTGCATAGATGAAGCAATAAATGGTAAATTTAAATTTTATCACAAATCACTATGGGCCAGGAACCTGAAAAAGTCGCCAAAATACTACTAGTGGTCCAATTGCTATGAAATGATCAATGATGATTTGATGATGATGATGATAATGATGATGATGATGATGATGATGATGATGATGATGATGATGATGATGATGATGATGATGATGATTTCAAGCTTTTTGGGGTCGCTGATTTCAAATCCGTACTCAAAATTCAGAAATTCAAAATGCAGGATTCTATACGATGACTATAAAATTACAAAATGAGAATTTGAACATAATTTGTTTACATAATATGAAAAATTGCAGTATTTGCAAAATATCGCTGAATGAGTTCAAAGTAGGCATTATAGTTAAGTTCTTGACACCTCAAATTTTTTATTAGAAGATGCAGTGCCAAGGAACTGGGAAACGGCAATTTGTACAAAACCGAAAGAAAATAAAAATGGTTTCCCGAGTACTGATTTTCATGAAAACTAAAAATGTTTCTGAAGTATTGGTCCGCCACATTGGATCAGCCATTTTCAATTTTACAATTTTGACTTTTGATTCGTAATCAGCGACTCGAAAAATCCCCGGGGTACTAATTTTCATGAAAATTAAAAACTTTATTGAATTACTGATCCGCCATATTGGATCGGTTATTTTGAATTTTACAATTCTGACTTCTGAGTCGTAATCAGCTACCCCGAAAATACTTAGATGCCACATTAAAAAAAAGTTCCATAGAGAAATAAAATGCATGGCTCAAAGAGTTACTCTCTTTCACGCTCGTTCTCGCTGTTTATTATAAAATTCTTCGAATTATGTGAATATTCGCAAAAGTTCGCCGGTTTTTGCCAATGAAATATTTGAAAAGTAAAATCGCTGGTTTCATACATGATTTTAAAAGTGTAAGTCGTTGCCATTGAGAGTAGCCGGTCAAATTCAATGAAACTTTAAAAATAACTAGTTTAGCTTATCTAAATAACGGCAAGACATTAGTCTGAACTCATCTCCACGATCGCTTTTTGGCCACTTTTTCAGTTTCCTAGTGCAAATGTTCGAAGTGCATATTATACCATTACTATTTATACAATTCTGCACTCGTTAATAATACTTGCTCTGAGTAGCAGATTAAAACGTTGAAATATTTATTTGCAATTATTCTTCCTCATTGTTGTATTACCTTGTGTATAGCTGATCCTTAACATATGTAACTATAAAAAAAAATCATGATGATCAAATCAAGACTAGACCAATAGTAATGGTATGCACTTCAAACATTTGTGATAAAATTTGAATTTAGGTAGATACCCTTAATTGCTTTATCTATGTTGTTTTGTTCGTTACTCTTATGTCAAGGAGTATTAAAAATAAGAAATATTAAATTAATTTGAAAAAAATTAAAATAAAATGTTTCACATAGCTACCTACTTAACTTTTTTATTAAAATTATAATTATATTGTATATCTTGGTTATTTACTTAGGGAAACGACATAAATTATACATCGTTGTAAACATAATTTCCCTCTTTTTCTAATGTCAAAAATTTTTAAAGATACGTTAATAGAGACAGTAAAAATCGATTCCTCACATCATTTAATACTAGACTACACAATTTTGTTCGAAAACTTTGAAAAACAATTGAAATACAACTAAAAAAGAAATACGTACTAGCATAAAATCGGTTTTCTTCGAATATCTTCGGGACTATTCGAAATTTTCTAATTTAAAAACAAATCTGTGATCGCCATAAAATGCTGCACCTTTTTGCCCATTTAACCATTTCTGTAGCTCTTAAAATAAGAAAGATATAGGTATAGGACAATTAAAAAGTTGTAGCATATGAAATTTAATTATAAAATATGTAGAAACAAGAATTCCACACAATCTAAGTTTAAAAACAAAATATATGATCTACAATACTAAAATGCTCTTTAATTCCTGGGTATAAGTACATAAGTGCATACATTATTTTTTAATATTACTTTAACTCCTTTAACCTAATTTTTATGTTAATGTTGAAATTTATTAAAAAGGCAATACATGTAGGTATTTTTATATTAAAATTGATACACTTTACTGAGACGCTCAATAAAGCAATTTTTAAATCTTTGGTATTACACATATATATTGCAAAAAATATGAGGAAGTAATTATGTGTATTATTACGTATAAGCGTTATTGTTTCTACAAGTAAGCGCCTCCCTGTCACTGATACTTAAAACTCATAGTTATTTTAGATTATATCTCTAAGTATCAATAATACCATGTCAATGCCATTTTAAAATTCAAAGTGGATGTAACAGGAAATATTGCAAAGGAATTTAAAGGCGTTTTCATATAAAATTTTATTAGTTACATTATCTTTATTTGCAAAGTTTTAACTTTAAAAGTAAATAAATGTTCTATGTATACACATTCCACATGTAAGAGAAGTTTTTATATAAATTCTTTCTTTTGCAATATGCTCATTAAGTACTAAATAAAGTATATGTATACTGTACAGTATAAAGCCAGTCACACCAAAAGCTGTGCTGTTCACCATTCGCTGACTCTGCCTTACTAGGAAATACTACTACAAAAAATATGGCATGATCATATTGCACTTTTTTGGTATTCTTTCAAATATTTTCACGAAATTTTTGAGTTTTATATCTTATGTCCTCGGGTCCGTTTCATAAACATCGACCCAGAGGAATTGGGTTCCTGCGTAATCTTCAGGTTCCGCACCACATTTCGTGTTTACTGGAAAACCGGAGTCGACATTCATACATTCTATGTGATAGCTCCATGAACCCGTAGTGGATCTTCGGTGTGGGTTCTGATGTCTAGTCTCATTGGAGTTAGGTAATCTTTGGAGTCGTCTCAACTTGTCATGAGATATGTTTGAAGACTTAGATTTATGTAAAGTAGCTTGGTTTCGTATCCCAGGTCAAATTTCGTGGCATTCCTAAAGTTTCTCGGAAAAATTCGAAACTGAAGCGCTGTTTTGGAAGCCTCGCGACGATCTTCGGCGGTCGCTCTGCTAACAGCATCGGGCTCTCTAAAAATTTGCTCTGACCGGGTTTATTAGAAGTGAATTGCGGACAGTTTCGGCATATGGATTCGAAACATAGGTGAAAAATTCTCAACCGACGCTGTCTGGGTGCTTATGGCGACAGGCTGCTCTGTTAGTAATTTTGGAGATGTTTATTTTTCTGGTGTTGGATCTGAAACATAGGGAACCTTCGAAGTTGGTTTATAACAACTGACCCAACACTATTAGTAGTTGCTTCACGCAAAAAGGAACATACAGCTTGAATTGATCAGAGACAGTAGTATCTAATAAAGTCTCAGATATATCATCTTGTAGAATTTACATCGCTTTGCTTTGGTGTATGGGTCATCACAAAAATACATGCACCGCTCGCTAGCTTGACAGCACAAGGCAGCACGATATGTGACCGGTTTAAAGTTATAAAAAATGTCAAATGCTAATACTTTTAAATAAGAAAATCACGAAAACAGGTTAATGTGGAAAGGGTTGACAAATGGACAGATAAATTTGTATCGTATTGAAGAATATTAGTGTTTATATTTTTAGATGCTAAGGCAGTAGATTTTGCTAGGAACTGATTTTGGTTTACGATAGAATATTACTTAGTACCATATGTCATTATTACTTCTAACAAATATGTCAAATTAATTGAAGATTTATGTTATTTATTATCAAGTGACGTCAGTTGTATTAGGTAAATATATTCCTTGAATCCTTAACATAGCGCAGATATAATTTTGTCGTAATACTTTAAAAATTTCTTATCACTTAAAAATGTGATAGAGGGTAAAGTGAAATTTGAAAATTTCAATAAAGTGGAAATAAAAGAAATATCAAATATAATCTATTTAAATAATTTTAAACTATAAAAGATTGATGAAAAATATAAAAGTGTACGAGAAAGACGATTTACGAAAAATAGGCCGACGAACTAAATGTGTATGTTTAACATTGACGTAATATATATATATATATATCCTTTACGTTAC
>NW_019416497.1:390101-402270 GCF_000390285.2 Anoplophora glabripennis | reverse complement strand
AAATATAATATTTTTAACAAATTTACAATAAATATATGAATAAAATAATACAAAAATTAAATTGAAATAGCTAGCTTAAAAAAATATGTCTATTAATAAGTACAATATACAGGGTATCCCAGAATATGTGGGCAATCTCTCGGATTTATACAGGGAACCTTAAAATAACAAGTTCCTATAAAAATTTTCCCTAGAGGACCCCCTACGGAGATATAAGCTTATAAAATAAGCCCCTGAAAATCGATTTTTTTTTTAATAACATTTTTTAATAACGTTACTTTGTGAAATTTAATTATTTTTTAATACGATGGATAACAGATAAGACTCCTTAAAAATTGACCCATGAAAACAATTTGGATTATTTGGTTTGCCAGGGACGAACTAGCTGTAGCATAATAAATAAAAAATAATATAAATAAATCGGTGTCGCCAAAAATACTTTTTGTTGTTTTTATTTTTAAAAAATCTTGTTTACTTTCAGACGCACTTTGTATAACAACTCTGTAAGAGTCATATCTTCTAATTATGTCATTTAAAATACGTGTTTCTACTTTAACCTGATTTATTCAGAAATATAATTATGTTTTATTATTATTTATTCTCATAAACTTTCATCATTAACTTTACTAATTTTTAATTAACTATTTGTAAATATGTTTCCTTAAATTAACGTTAGGAAATAAATGGCAATTTAACTATGTATCTAAACTATTCTACAGAAATATAAAGGAAAAAATATTGTAATAAAATTTTATTTAAATTATGTAATATTTATCAATGTATGATTAGTGAATCGACTTTACCTTTTTTTTTTCATGTAAATGATATAGGTACGCGAATTCGACTTTTATTATTTTATTAATTAATACAGTTACCGAAGCTTTGTTTGTGGTAAAACCAATACTACATACTCTACATATGTGCCTATATACCCTTGAATAAAAATTCTGAGGTCGACTTATGATTTTTAATTAAAATTTGAAAAGGAAGTATACATATTTTATTTTTAAATTCCAATATTTATATCACATGTAGCATCTGAATTAGTAATTTAAGTTAATATTAATAATTAATATTTAAAATAATAGTAACTACCGAAGTGTTGCAATTTTTAATATTTTTTGTAATTTACAGGAAGTAACAATTTGCATCTAAGGTAAAATTTCTTTATATTTTAATTGATTTGATTATCAAGATAAACACCTTCATTATCTTCTAAAATAACATTAATTTATAGAAAAAGTTGGTATTACTCAACAAGGTCGATTTTTGCTGTTCGTAATGTAGACACCGTGACATTGATTTTCGATGGCTTATTCGCGATTACGTATGTTTTTTAGGAGTTTAATTACAATTTATTAGCATGGAATAAAAAGGCGCCAGTTGCAACAGATTTGTGGAAATAACTTTCCCGTCGCTAAGGTCCTATTCTCTTTTGACGATCTCAAATGTTTCCTTTTATTTATATTATTTATAAGATAATGATCGTTAAATCAGCTTTCACTTTTGAAATAAAACTAGATTATCTGGATATCAATTAATATCAGATTATAAAACGTAGCAAATTACATAATTTTTTGTTTCACCAATTGCTAGATCATCTAGTTTGGGTAACCTAATCTATCAGTAATAAGCTACTAACGGGAATGCAGAAGTAAGTTACTATAGTTCTAATATAATTGTAAAAAATAGTAAATAGGGGAACATGTTGGAACATCGACTAAATAAGAATTAACAGATATACAGGGTGCCTGGCAGTGGCGGCCCGTGGGTTTGAATACAGGGGGGGGCGCATTTTGAAAAGAGGACGTACATCATAAGAGCTGCGGGGAATTTGAAGGTCATTGTGTTTTGCAAGTACCCCAAAATGAATACTGTCAGTGTGTACAGTAGCTACTTAGATACAATGCGAGAAATAAAATTCCAACGTGTGGGGGCTGAAGTGGATAATCGATCAACCAACCCAGTTAGGATATAATTATGTAGATTACTGTAATAGTTCATTCTGTATAGTTTTTGAAGTTCCTTTAAAAACATGGGCATCACTAAGATGTTTATCTAAAACGGGATCAATTTTTGCACTATAGTCTATCAGTTCTAAAAATACCCCTTTGTTTACCGAGTCACTTTTTTTATTATGTCCACGAAGAGAAAGGTTACATGTACCACATAGTTTTAAGATATTTAAAATTTTTGAAAGAAGCAATCGATTTTTCTTAACTGTTTCGTTATGACTATTTACTATTTATTTGTTCTGCATAAGCACTATTTAAACAAGAAGCAATATTTACTCTTCCTAAAAGTAAAAAACTCACCAACTTATTTTTGTGTTTAGGAGAATTTTCATGTTTCTTAATTTTAATTTCTAAATGTTTCAAGTCAGAAACTCCAGTTTTCGTCCAGTTTTCTTCGCCTCCTCCAAACAATAAACATACAAAACAAAAAAATCTATTTGTTTGGTCACAACCACACAACCACAGGGTCTTATCATAAATGTTTTTATCAAATTTGCGAAAGCCGGCCCACTTTTTGCACTCTTTCTGCACCTCAACTAAATTCAACACTGGCGTTGGACGTCCGTTATTTTTCAATTCGACTTTTTCCTCTAAACTTAAATTACTAATAACAAGTTTTTTTATTTCACAAACCCTCATTTTAAACTTAAACTTATAAAATATAATGTCTTAAAAAGCGCCAAAGCAAAAACAAAACACATATAACCACACTTCAGTGATACGGGTTACTGCCTCATGGAGTCCCAAAACAAAGCGCGCGAGCCTATCGTCGCCTATCCCCTCCACGTGCCAATTTGTCCAATCATATGTAAAAATATGCTTGCACGATGGACTCAGATTTCACGGTCCGCGATGGAGTGGGGATTGCGCGCGCGGTCAAACATAACTCTTTGGTACGATCATAGATGGCAGATGGCATTAATCTGAGCTACGTTCACGGAGTACATGCACTTTATGCAACCAACCTAACATCCAAGAGATATTGAATGCATGCTATTTAGATTTCTTATTGATTTAAATAAATACATTATTTTAAGTTTATAGTTTGAAAATATCTGGGGGGGGGGCGGAGTCCCAGAGTCCTCCTTCGCGAGCCGCCACCGGACTGCCTGGTAAGTATATGGCATACTCTCGGGAGTGTATAGGGGAGGTCAAAATAACCCTAGTTTGTCATAAAAAAATCCTAAAGTGACCCTTAACGGAGATACAGAGCCCCAAATGGGTACCCAGCGATTTACCTTTTCGGCTCTAATTTAAAGAAATTTTAATATTTCATGTAGTCAATAAAGGCTCATAAAACCATACTACAGTAGATGATTTACACTGCCAGGCCAAAATTTTTTATAGATCTAAAACTGAATTTTTAAATACTTTGGTCAATCCTCTTTAAAAAAGTGTTACTTTACATTTGTTTCGATAAAATTAGCCATTTTCGAAAAAAAAGTTTTTGTAAGTAAAACACGTTTAAACATTGACTCAAATTTATTTAATTTGCCAGTTTATTAACATAAGCTATTTAAACACAATAACTAATCAAATAACATCATAACTAATNATGCAACCAACCTAACATCCAAGAGATATTGAATGCATGCTATTTAGATTTCTTATTGATTTAAATAAATACATAATTTTAAGTTTATAGTTTGAAAATATCTGGGGGGGGCGGAGTCCCAGAGTCCTCCTTCACGAGCCGCCACTGGACTGCCTGGTAAGTATATGGCATACTCTCGGGAGTGTATAGGGGAGGTCAAAATAACCCTAGTTTGTCATAAAAAAATCTTAAAGTGCCCCTTAACGGAGATACAGAGCCCCAAATGGGTACCCAGCGATTTACCTTTTCGGCTCTAATTTAAAGAAATTTTAATATTTCATGTAGGCAATAAAGGCTCATAAAACCATACTACAGGCCAAAATTTTTTATAGATCTAAAACTGAATTTTTAAATACTTTGGTAATTCCTCTTTAAAAAAGTGATACTAAAGTAACACTTTTTTGTGTAAAAAAATGCAAACATTTGTTTCGATAAAATTAGCCATTTTCGAAAAAAAAGTTTTTGTAAGTAAAACACGTTTAAACATTGACTGAAATTTATTTTAATTTGCCAGTTTATTAACATAAGCTATTTAAACACAATAACTAATCAAATAACATCATAACTAATAATTCGTATTAAAATAATATAATTTATCATTATTATTGCATCTCATTAATGCTGACATGTGGATTAACTTATGGATAAGCTCTCGGCAGTTGTGTGAAGGCAAGAAGAATTTATTCTGATACATTCCAAATCACTTACACGCAGGGATGTTAAAAATTCAAAAGCTTTGCTTCTTATTCTTGTTTACTTGAGCAGAGCTTCGAAATGGGCAGCCTGTACCTATACATTTCCTTATCCGACGGATATTTTCTCGCTGTACTTGAATCATTCCAGGATTTCGTTGCAATGGTGTTATTCTTTCTATCAGGTCTTCGCTGATGTGAACTGGCGTCGAATAGACAAGCCTCTTTAAATTTTCCCATAAAAAGAAATCCAATGGAGTCATGTCGGACGACCTCGGTGGCCATAAAATAGGCCCACCTCGACCTATCCATTGGTAACCAAAGGTAATAAACGCTGACGAATTAAATTGCTAAAATGGGGAGGTACACCGTCATGCATAATCTACATCTGATTTCTAATTTCTAAGGGTACATTTTGTATCTAATAAACCGTTTAAATTTTGTAGCAAGAATTTCAAATATATGGCACGATTTAATCTGTCTTCAAAAAAGAACGGTCCAATGAGATGATTCTCAATAATCCCCGCCCATATGTTAACCATGAACCTTTGTTGATGCTTTGTCTGTAGTATTGCAACGGGATTTTCTTCATGCAAGAAATGCAAATTATGGCAATTTATTACTCCGTCTCGGGTGAAACCGGCTTTGTCCGTGAACAAAACAATACTAGTAAAATTTGTATTTTGTCTAAATCGTTGCAAAAACTAATTTGCGTAATTGACTCTTGCAGGAGACATGGTCTGCACTTTTTGGACGTGATAATGACGTAGCAGCTGTTCTGAAATGGCCACTTTGTCGCATGAACTTGAACCGACAGCTTTCTTATATTATTAAAGGGATTTTCAGCAATCTCATCCAGAATTTTTTCCTCTAACTGAGGGTTCCTTGTTCTTCCTGGATGCCCTTTTCCATCACGATGCAGCAAAAACTTCCTAAAATGGATTAGCAAGAGATTAGTTAGCATTTTTTTATTCCACTTGATTCTTTACCTCTTTCTCGTAAGCTACGATCGGCCCTTTCAAAAATTGTTCGGTGCGGTAAATGTTGATTTGGAAATGTATTAGTATAAATTCTTCTTACCTCAACACAATTGCCGAGTACTTGTCCATAAGTTATGTAGATTCATGCCAGCATACTCGCCATAGGAATAATGCTCCATTATTTAGTCTTGCGTACTTTTGACAAATGTTGTTAATAACATTATCAACGATATAAAAATGACTGGTATTTTATTGCAGTATTCCAATTTATTATTTCAATGACGTGTTATACAAAAAATCAATTTTTTCGAAACAAATGTAGAATACCTTTTTTAAAGAAGAATGACCAAAGTATTTAAAAATTGAGTTTTCAGATCTAAAAAATGACACCTGTCAAAATTTTGGCCCAACGGGTGTGGTTGCAAGTCCGCTCCTGATTTCCCTGACAATGTAAAACATCTACTATAGTATGACTTTATGAGCCTTTATGGCCTACATAAAACATTAAAATTTTATTAAATTACACAAGTTGGTTCAAAAGTNGTCTCGGGTGAAACCGGCTTTGTCCGTGAACAAAACAATACTAGTAAAATTTGTATTTTGTCTAAATCGTTGCAAAAACTAATTTGCGTAATTGACTCTTGCAGAATAATCAGCAGGAGACATGGCATGCACTTTTTGGACGTGATAATGACGTAGCAGTTGTTCTGAAAGGGCCACTTTGTCGCATGAACTTGAACCGATAGCTTTCTTATATTATTAAAGGGATTTTCAGCAATCTCATCCAGAATTTCTTCCTCTAACTGAGGGTTCCTTGCTCTTCTTGGAGGCCCTTTTCCATCACGATACGGCAAAAACTTCCTAAAATGGATTAGTAAGAGATTAGTTAGCATTTTTTTTATTCCACTTGATTCTTTACCTCTTTCTCGTAAGCTACGATCGGCTCAGTTTTCAGATCTATAAAATGACATATGTCAAAATTTTGGCCCAACGGGTGTGGTTGCAAGTCCGCTCCTGATTTCCCTGACAATGTAAAACATCTACTATAGTATGACTTTATGAGCCTTTATGGCCTACATAAAACATTAAAATTTTATTAAATTACACAAGTTGGTTCAAAAGTTAGAGCCGAAAAGGTAAATCGCTGGGTACCCCTTTGGGGCTCTGTATATCCGTTAAGGGGCACACTAGGATTTTTTTTTATGACAAACTAGGGTTATGTTGACCTCCCTTATACACTCCTGAGAGTATGCCAGACACCCTGTATTTATCGCTGTAATTTTTTGAACATGTTATAAAAAAGAGATTGTTTTATCAAATTCTGGGTGAATATTTGTTATTAATAGAATTTTCAACTTTGTGAAGCTATAAACTTATGAGAGAAATCCATCATTTGGCAAAATCGACAACTGGTTTTTTTTCTCAGCCACCCAACTTTTTTATCAAATGTCAATTATTTTCCGTAAATGCAAACTTTTTCTTTTATTTTATTTTTTATTATTGACTTACTCATTTTTACCTTTTTTTGATATAAAAGGGTAATATGGACCACTGTGAACCATTTTACCCAAACACATCTTATAACGAAAACATTAAATGTAAAAAATTATTACGATGGAAAATATAAAATCCACAAACTATGTGTAACAGGTCTTTATTTTATCAATAACAATGGATTACGAGAAATCTAATAATATTGAAAATCGTAAAAAGTATTGCAAATATGAAACGAAAATAGAAAATTAACTTATGGTCTCAAATAAGAATGAGAGAAATGAAAAATAGTCAAAAATAAAAAAAATCGAAATTTCTTAAATAGAGGTTAGATATTTCACAATTATATTCATATATGTACAACAAGAAATTAAAAATACTCGTATACAAGGTACTCGGAAGAAAATATGCCATATTTTAATATGTAGTTGGGTTGGGTGAATATCAGTCGATTTAGATCAAGTTACCTTAGTACAATTTTGCTTAATTGCGTCGTCCTTCAAAAAAATATATTTAAATCTTTAAGATTCAGAGATTCCGATTTTTTACCTAAAACATAGGTAGCGCTAAGAACACCTTAAATAGTATTTGTTTTTGCTATCTTTTTTTTATTGGAAGAGATTTGGAAAATATGCATATGCTTTTTAAAGTAACATTTGATATTCCTATAAAAAATATATATTCGTTGTTATGTCGTTAAATGCACCATTCTAAAGAAAGGAAATTGTACCAACTTATACAGGTCCATGGTTCGCATGAAATTACAAAAAAAATCCTTAATGGGTTTTTGAGATATGCATGAAAAAATTTTTTTTCAACTTTGACACCCTGCATCTCAGAAAAGAAACATTTTTAGAAAAATGTTATTTGAATTATCTCTTTATTGGTGACATTTGACCCAACAGCAACAGAACATCCTATATATTAAATCATCATTAGGCAAGTGGTAATAATGCAATGTGTGTCAATGTTTTTAATTATAAAATAAATCAGTTCCATCGATCAACGACCCAAGGTTAGCGGATCCGTTAATGACCCGGAGGCAAAAGATTCATATCACCGGACACTAGATCAGTTGCACTTTTAATGAGGAAATAGACTATTAATTCTGCGAAGGTTGATGGGTCGATGGAACAGATTGACATCTGGTCAGTTGGTGTCTGACTGGATCCACGATTAAAATCATCTAATTTTTATAAATGGAAAATATATGGTGCATTTTCTGATAATTATTTATAGAATATTCTTTTTAAATTCGATTGATCCAGAATGAAAACGCTTTCGTGTTACTACTTGCTAAACTTTACTTGCATGTACGTTTGCCTTATTTGCCTAATATCAAGAAATATCGGTCAAGATATTCTGATTTTTAAGAAAAACTACTTTATTAAAGCTTTACAAGGTACATTGTAAGAAAAATTGGACTTATTTTCACTCAAATTGTACTTATTTTCGCACCGATTGAGTGAAATTTTTCTCTATTACTACGGATACAACAAAAATTTTATGAGTAAGACTCGGTTTTAGTTCAAAATCAAAAATGGGTAAAATTATCAAAATGCCAAATATTGACTGAAAATGTATTTAATAATTTCACTCAATGGATTCACTCAGGTTTCACTCACAACCAGACCCATTTTTTTACAGTGTACATATACAGCGTGGTAAAAAAGTTCTACATAAAATTCATATTTTCGTTAAACAATTTTTTTTTCGAAAAACGGTGAGACCCTGAGACCCGTCGATTTTTATTTGATCCAGGGCACCTTGTTATGTGGAAAAATTTTTTTTTCGATAATCCACTTACGGCAGCGATGACATAATATATTTTTTTTAAATGACATCACATATTTTTTTCGTTCGAAATTGATGACAGTGATAATTATCTAAACAACGGTGTGAAAATTTCGATGTCTTACATAACATTTTTTTTTAGAAAAATGCACCTTAAGTTCTTATAAGTGATAATTGTCTACTTACACTATTAATGGCTCCGAAAAGGACAAAGTTGACAAAATTACATTTCAAACGAGTAAAATTACACTAATGTTTGTGTAAGTCTAGCGAAATTGTTCGAATTGCCCACCCTGTACCATTTGGCATTGTCCTAAGCGTGTGTAAACGCCGTCTACACTTCGTTCAAGCATTCCCGGGTCGATTTGATTTATTTCAAAACGAATACGGTTTTTAAGTTCTTCCAAATCACCTGGTCTGTTTGTGTACACACGCGATTTCAAATAGCCCCACAAAAAAAAGTCTAGAGGTGTTAAATCAGGCGAACGCGGAGGCCACTCGATTGTTCCGCGTCGCCCGATCCACCGGCCAGTAAACGTGTTATTCAAGTACTCCCGTACTTGCACTCCATAATGGGGCGGTGCACCATCCTGCTGAAACCAAATTCTTTCCTCAGGAATATCAGGATCCTCGTTGTTCGGGAATAACTCTGCTAAGCTTGGGACCAAATCGAACCGCAGGAAATCCAAATAGCGAGCAGCAGTTAAATTTTCCTCGAAAAAATACGGGCCTAAAATACGACGCCCTATTATTCCCGCCCAAACGTTCACCTTTCGGGGGTGCTGATGATCTACTTCTTGCACCCAGTGCGGGTTTTCCTGAGACCAATACCGGCAGTTATGTCGATGCACCGATCCATTAAGATAAAAAGTAGCCTCGTCAGAAAAAATTATGTTCTTGAGGAAGTCGGGGTCTCCGTTACATCGATGCATTAAATCTTCACAAAAGTGGAGACGGCGGTCTGGGTCGTCCTCAGTCAATGCATGTATCAAGTGACCCTTATAGGGGTGAAATTTCTCTTTTTTGAGAAAGTTCACCACAGTTACATGTGAAATATCATTGTTCAATGCAATCGACCTTGTACTAGAATGAGGGTTGTCCTGGAGCTCCACCAGGATATTCAATCTAGTTTCATCATCTACTCTAGGACGACCCGCACGAGGAGCATCTTTCACACTACCAGTTTCCTCAAACCTTGCCAGTACCCTACTAACCGTAGATTGCGTAATTGGTGGTCTGTCAGGGTACGTTGCATTAAATAATTGGCAAGCTTCTTGATGGGTTCGTAACTTATCGCCGAAACCAATCATCCTCAAAATATCAATTCTTTCGCGTTCACTAAGTTTTGCCATTTCGAATTAAACGATTTCACCAAAGAATGTTAAATCGGTACTGATTTTTAGTCTTCAATATTTCAGGTAATCTACTCCTTTCAAGTAAACATTTCTTTGGATCTTTTTTTTTTGGGGAATTTATCGGCAAACTCGAAGACAAAAAGTCGACCTTAATTTGCTACATACTATTTGGATTTTGTGCGGTTGAACTTGGTTCTAAATTTTGCAGTTTAATCAGGATCCTGACAATATCTGATGAATAATTCCGCAAATATTACATAACACCAGTTGCAACTTAAGTTATCTGAAATGCTTTCTGCCGAATAAATTTTTTTCTAAGGCATTTGATCCGTAAACAGCAAATTATTGCATTCAAGAACTTAAGGTGCATTTTTCTAAAAAAAATTGTTATGTAAGACATCGAAATTTTCACACCGTTGTTTAGATAATTATCACTGTCATCAATTTCGAACGAAAAAAATATGCGTTGTCATTTAAAAAAAAATTATGTCATCGCTGCCGTAAGTGGATTATCGAAAAAAAAATTTTTCCACATAACAAGGTGCCCTGGATCAAATAAAAATCGACGGGTCTCACCGTTTTTCGAAAAAAAATTGTTTAATGAAAATATGAATTTTATGCAGAACTTTTTTACCACGCTGTATACAAATGTAACGTAATTTTTGGCCAATTAAAAATGCACATACCAATTAGGTTAGTAGAACAAGAAGTTTCGTGAAAAACACGTATCTGTATTGAGAACCTTGGTACAAATTATATACAGGATATCCCATGCAAGTGAAGGTGTTTGATCATACTGAAAATGTAATTAAGAATAATGAGCAGTGTTTGTTGTTTGTACATAATTTTTTCGATATACTTATCTTACCTTGACAAAAATTCATGTTAGTAGCTATTATTAGATATGAGTACGTTAATGTACGCGTAAAACAATAATTTTGCAATATTTGATAGTCTTTCAATACATATTTTGTATTGTACAATTAAAAAATACATATATACGAAATCTTTCGACTCATATTGGTACTTCATTGTATTATCATCATTAATTTACTAATAACATACTATATCACCCTAATTTTAAATTTCTTATTTAAAAAACTCCCTGTATATTAAACGGTACTAGCAGCATGTCATATTTCAATATAAGGGTTATTTTTATAGTTTTACATTTTGATTTTTTGGCTACAAACGGTACATCCGTATTGTTCGATTTATTTATTCCTTATTCAATTTAAATAAGTTATAAAGAAAAACATATTTACATGTTAGTGATTCCCATAAAATGAATTAACATAATGCTCCTGTTGACATTTTTCATAAATCTTATGTTTAGACAATACCTGGCCAGAAAGTTTTATGTTTCCATGTAACGAGAAAATATACAGCACAAGTAAAATTTCCGAGCATGTATATAACGTGCAAATACTCGTGAAATTTGGTGTACTATGGATAACGTCAAATATGTTGCACAAGTTGAAATGAAAGTAATGCAGAAATTTTATGTTTCTGACCTAGATGAAATTAGCAGTGGTATTATAACACATAATTAATTTTATTAACAAGCAAAGAATTTGCTCGATTTTGGTGGAAATGATTTAATCCCGCAATATAGAAATGTCGTCCTACTTATTTAAGGAAGAATGTGAATATACTTAATTAAGGAAAATTGTAATTATTTTAAACTCATGAAAAACTTTAGTTAATTGTAGCACGCAACTACGTATTTAATTTAGAAATTTTAATGAAGTGATATTTCAATTTTCCTATACAGTATAATTTAACAATTGCAACTTCGATATTTTTTGTTTTATGAGTATATTTATATAAGGACATAATGTCAAATATAAATTTTCGAAGAAATTTGAGGGCCTCTACTGATGCATATTTAATGTTAGTAAAGTTTTTTTATCTGTAATACTTCAACTTCAACAGTGTTTGTAAGTAACTTAAAAAATGGTTTATATACAGGGTGACCCATTAAGAATGGAAACACTCGCGTACAAAAGTTGTTTATGGACCGATTTGAACCGGTTTTTTTTTTAAAGATAGATCTCCAAAAGCTCTATCTTGATGCAAAATTTGAAGACGAAATTTTGGTTTTCAAGGCCTACTACGAATTTTTTTTAAGTGAAAAATAGCAAAATTTTGTTAGCGATTTTTTTATAAAAAATCTGACTACACCACTGGATTTAGGAACCCCTCAAATGCATTTGTACCAATTTTTGCGAAAAAAAGTTTGCCC
>NW_019416497.1:317688-389959 GCF_000390285.2 Anoplophora glabripennis | reverse complement strand
GTTTAAATATAATCACGAATGAGTAAAATGATCAAAATCGATTCACTCCGAACCTTTATTGCTTTCACTCGCACCGTTTTTTTTTTACAGTGTACACCTGAAAAATAAAAAAATGAATATCTTCATTACGAATATAGATTTTTTAAATGTTTATCTTTATTCTTTTATTATAGACTTACTAAAGAAAGTATTGATTTATTTAATAGTAATTATATTTTCTAACTCTGTAAATATACGTTAAACTTAAAAAAATTGAGTGAAATTTCACTCTATTCTGAACATGTAAAACCAAATAAGAATTGACCATTTCATCAATATGATTTAAATGTACCTAACTATTATTGAACAGTTTTTTATTCAGACTTGGCTTTTAATTTACTAAATATTGAGTGAAAAAATCACCTATAAATGATTAATTTAGAAACAAAGGATGTTGAAATTAATTTGACGCTATACAGTGTCCAGGAAATGGTGCAATCTCTCGAATTTGGGTAGAAAAGAACATAAGATTATATATTTTTTTGGTAATATTGAAGTTGATATGAAAATCGATTTTTCTGTTTCTTACTAATTTTGAATATTTTTTCGGTAAAAACTATGTTATTTAAAGCTATTTCTACTAATGTATCCAGTTTACCCATATACTGATAAAAATTGTGGAAATTCACATAGCCTTTTTACATATTTGTAATAGTTTTCATACACAAAAACTGAGCATATAAAACCAATTTAGAGTTGACTTTTTCTGTAATATAATTTAAATATAACTTTGTTGAGTAATTTTTTACTCAGACTTGGTGTATATTCTCATTAAATTTTAATTTAAATACCATTGTATTAAAGTCATAAACTACTAAGCTGCCACAGTGGCTTCTACACAGATCTGTTTTAGACACAATATTTTAGATCTCGATTAAAGGAATTGGTGAACTGATCGGACGAATAGATTGCTATAACCTATATTGTACGTTACAAAAATACGTAATTATAGATAACAATTTAACTATCTGTTTATTTAACCAAATATTAATACATTGTTTTTAATTATTGTAATTAAATCACTGCATTTAAATACAATTTTCACTAGAATAACCAGATAAGCCGATAATTGTCCAATTCTAAAGCACACCATACGCCATACTGCCATCGACCCACGGTCCTGAGATAATCTAATGGAACGATGGTAACAGACAAAGACAATGCATCTGGATATGAAAAAGGGTGGGATCACTCAGTAATAAGGACATTTACTCTGATTTAGGTACAGGAGTACCTATACAGTGTGGATACAAATTGTGGAATATTGCTTATATTTCTTAAAATATTCGTCATATCAAAAACATGTTTTAATAAAAGTGTTATGGGAAATTATTTCCCGTTTAGTGATATCAAAAAATGTTTCGTAGCACAAAAATGTGGTTGCCAAGGTAACCGACTTAATTTTTTTAAACGCCACCATATACTTTTTTGGTGAAAATAGATTGGACCTTTCTAAATACGATACAATACAATTTTAATGGGCTCACATAAGAAAAAAATACAAAAAATTTAAGTTTTCTATTATGCTTTTGACACTGTTTATCAAAATAATTGTTAACATCAAGTTAGCCATGTCAAAATCAGAACAATACGAAACTGTCACTAGCTGTCAGTTGCTTGTAATTGTGTGCATTGTTGCAGTAAACGTACTGTGTACTTAAGTACGTAGTAAGTTATAATGGCGCTTGAATTAAGTGAAACGGAAAGAATACAGGTTTTAATGATGGTGGGATATGGTGACAGGAAAAGAACACAGCGGGAAGTATGCGAGTTGTTTAACGAACTTCATCCAAACAGACCTAAAATAACACAATCTTGTGTTTCCAAATTGCTCAAAAAGTTTAACGAGACGGGAAGCGTTAAAGACAAACTACATACAGGCCGGCCAAAAACAGCTACTGATGACGATACTACTTTAAATGTGCTTCTGTCAATACAAGAGAACCCACATTTGTCCAGTCGGGAAGTTGGTAGGGTGCAAGCCATTTCACACCGTTCTGTATTGAAACAGCTCCACAAGGAAAAGTTTCATCCATACAAAATGCAGCTCGTCCAAGAACTTGTGCAAAATGATTTTGCAAAACGTGTTGAATTTTGTAACACTATGTTAGATAAATTTAACATGGATTTGGAATTTGGCAAAAAGATTGTGTTCACCGATGAAGCCACTTTTATGCTTCATGGATTTTATAATAAACAAAATTATCGATATTGGTGTCAAGAAAATCCTCACTGGATACGAGAAACTTGAACCCAGCGACCAGAAAAAATAATGTCTGGACAGGTATACTAGGAAATACCTATACCTATAAATACGACCATTTTTTATTGATGGGAACCTAACTGCCGACAAATATCTTAATTTGTTGAGAGTACAAATTGTACCTGCTTTGGAGGACCTAGGTCCAGTTCATCAAATGGTTTCAGCAAGATGGAACCCCTCCACGTTATGGAAGGGCCATAAGAGAATATCTAAATGAAATGGTGCCATTAAATGGCCAGCAAGGTCACCCGATTTCAATCCGTGTGATTATCTTTTGTGGGGTTACTTAAAAAGTATAGTCTACAAAGAAAGACCAGTAGGTAGATCTGGAAGATCTTAAAGCGAGGATCAGAATCGAGCTACGGCAAATTCGACACCACACGTTGGCAAACTCGAGTGATTTGTTTTTAAAGAGACTAAGAATGTGCCTGAACAATAATGGCCGTCATTTTGAACATTTGATGAATTAGTTCACATCCGTTCCATTTCTTCATTTCTCCAATTAAAATTAGTTTAAAACGTTGATCTTTTGATTTTTTGACTCCATACTTTAGGACATAAAATAAAATTATAAAAATAGAATTTACTGTGTTTTTTTATTATGTGACCCCATTAAAATTGTATTGTATCGTATTTAGGAAGGTCCAATGTATTAATTTTCATAAAAAAAAGTATATGGTGCCGTTTTAAAAAATTAAGTCGGTTACCTTGGCAACCACATTTGTTGTGCTACGAAAGATTTTTTTGATATCACTAAACGGGAAATAATTTCCCATAACACTTTTATTAAAACATGTTTTTGATATGACGAATATTTTAAGAAATATACGCAATATTCCACAATTTGTATCCACACTGTATAGTTCATAAGACAAAAAATTCTTAGTGTTTATGATGTACTATCACCCCCTGTATTTACGGGAGGTCTTTCTGAAACAGCCTGTATACCGTATGGAAACAGAAATTTTCATGTATTTCTGATAAGGTTAAAAGAACAATTTTTTGAGCAATACCAATATACAATACACATTGCAAGTTTTTTTATATATTCATAAAATTTTCTGAGGCATTTTTAAGTAGCTTTTTTTAATGTAATTTTAATTTTGCTTACTGAAAACTTTTTTTAATTAAAGAAAGACCAATCAAAGATGGCGCACATTTCATTACACTGAAAAAAAATATTAAAAATAAAATATCTTGGACCAAAAAGAAATACTTTATTTGGAACATGAAAAAAGTTATGAGTATATGCCAACTGGTCGTGTAGCAAGTCTTGCACGAGTTGCACGACCTTAAAAAAATTGCAAATCGATTAAAAAGCATATCTGTGCAATATACGACAACAGGAACTGTGCCTCTAAATAGATATTATTCACTAAATAATTAACAAACTTTTTTACGGAATAACAGGCGAATCTTTAACGCAATTTTTACAAAAAATTTTTCGGATTGTAGCATTATACAAGTAAAAATAGTTAGGTACATGTCATAAATATGATAACATTTTTAAGATATATTTGTAAAATATGTAGAATAATAGAATAGAATTTTAAACAGCGATAGCCACAAAAAATATTGTTATTATAAAAATAATACTTTAGTTGCATTTAAATTTTAGTAGTTGCAAATTTTAATCGGTGAATAAACAACAAAGGCAGTTAGATATATCAATTCTTGTTCAGAATAATCTGACAAGTGATCACTTATAATTATGTTTTTCTTTTTGCTTTTTATAGATATTTTTTATACTTTAATTATACCTAGCATTGCGTTTAGGTGCGGTAAATAATATTTTTTTTTCACATAAAATCATACTCGCAACATTCACTTTCTGAATAGATGATTATATTTTAACATTTATACATTTAATGAGTAACTTTAATTATTGATGTTATTAAACTTCGATTAGTCAATACACCTACTTATACTGTTTCTAATATTTCATATTAAGTTAAATAATCATTATTACAACTAGCGTGTAGAGATATTTAGTATTTCATAATCTTCAGAATGTACTAATGAATTTTAAGAAAATAAAGGTTATAACACCCAGGTTTCGACAAAAATCTTTTTCAAAAAACATTTCTAAGAGCTCTACGACTTTTCAAAAACTAAAAGTAACAGAGTATTTAATTGAAGATATATATTTCAAACTTGGAACAATGCATTCTCCACAACAATTTCAACGAAAACTAATCACTGGTATTGCAAGGGGTTAAAACTATCAAAAAGACTTATTTAACATTGCAAGAAATCACTTTTATATGAGAGATCATTTAAAGCCATTACTTTAGTGTCTCTTTAGTTTTTTTTAGAGAGAAATGAAAATGGGGAAATAATGATTAATAGAAGTAAAGTTTTAAATATATGAAGAACAATCTGTGAGGAAAATTTTAAATGAACAAGAAGGGAAGAAAAAATAATTTACGAAAGAAGGAAAAGAGAGGAAGAGTGAAGTAGTATAAGAGGCATTACGAAATATGGAAATAAGAAATAGCAGGAGGCTGTAGTGGAAGCGAGAAGAAGGATGCTTAAAATATATCAGCAACTATGGGAGAAAATTTCCAAGGATTGAGAAAATTCTCTTATAGTACTCACATATATGAAAGGGATTGTGATAACTGCTAGCATCAATAGGATTCAAAGTGTATATAGGTAATACAGAAAAGAGTGACAAAATGAGTGACAAAACAAATACATGTAGAATGAGAAAGCTAATAGAAAGAGTGAGAGAAACAGGAAAAAAAGTGTATATGACATTTATTGATTTAGAACACAAAGAAATATTCAATAAATGATCGTCTGGATTAATGAAACAGAAAAACTAAAAATAGTATTTCATACAAAACTCAAAAAAATAACAACGTGGAAACTGAGAATCAATGAGTAACTTGTAAACATGAAATGGTCACAACGTATTATTGTTTGGAGACAGCTATCAGGAATGACTGTAGACATATAAATTGACAAAAAGAAGATAAATTAGCACCAATGCATATCACGCCTTTAATAAAACAATTCTACTATACAAAGAGATGGAAATGACAACGAAGACAAGAGCATATAGAACAATAATAATTCCAAACCTAGTGCTTTTGAAGAAACATCAAATCCAAATTGGAGCAGCTGAATTGAGATACTTGAGAAAATCGAAAGAAAAATAAAATTCGATACGATAAGAAAAGTAACTAAACAAGTTACCAACAATAATAGTTAAACTGGAAAAGAAATAGCTGAACTGTCAGCTAAAAGAAAAAAAGAAAAAGGGGAAAATTTGATGGTGAATAGTAGAAGAAATATGAGAAAGAGAAATAAAACCTGAGACTGAGACTGAGACGAAACGACTAGCATAGTTAGTACCGAAAAGAAATGGAAAAGGTGCATAAACTTTACGATGGGAAAACTGGGGAAGAATTGAAAACAATACTGAAATAATAATGTTTTTTTTTTCATATAATGCACCATACATGTGTAGGTTTATATACAGCAATTTAATTTTACATACATCTGAATAAAATATAGCCAGTATAGATTAAACTTTTCCATAATTATGTATCTACCTTTACTCGTTGAGAAATTAGAGCGAACCAGCTGACGATCTACTAACATTATCATAGTTTTTGGACTTTTATTCGTGAATGATGTATTCTATGGTAAAAAAAATAAAAACTCGTCATCCAACCATGAATTAACTGCAAGTTCATTATCTTAACTAATTGATCATAAACCTACTGACATTATTTGAAGGATCGTAGTGCCACCATGATTTGTTTTAAGAAAAAAACTATTAAAATTCAAAGATATATTTTCTAATATAGTATTATCATTAACAACTTTAGTAGGCTATTTTTGTGTGATATCTGATTAACGATTGAAAATGTTCTCTAATGGGGTCAAATTGGATTGGATTTGTTGTTATTATTCTAAAGTAAAAATAAATTTAATAAAGTTGAAAACATTATTTTCATATTGTGTTTTCTTTTAAAAGCAATATTTATATTCTATACGGTAAAGTGATGTATAATATTTATCAAATAATACAAGATGTTAAACTAATTCAAATCAAGTCTAAACATTTTTCTAAAAATCTAAGATAATAGAAGTATAATTTAATACTGGAAAATTGCTTTTGAATTTCACTAGTTATTTAAACAACAACGTATACTAATTAAGTATAGATGTTAGGTAAATTGGCAAATTATTTCTACACAGTGAAATTTATATAAAACCTAGAAAAACTTAACAAGCAATTAGACGGTAACAAGGTAAATTGATGATAATTAAATATATACATATGAGTTGAAACATAAATATGTTGACATATAAGATGGATATGACAAATGTTGTTTTCCTATGAAATAAAATTTTCTGCATAAATTCATTACCACGTACATTGACAATACATAAAAGTACAATACAATGCAACAAAATAATATAACAACATATAAATTACATTAGCATAAAGAGTCTACGATTTATTTTAATTATTCAAGTTTGTCTTGGTTTTAGTATATTTTAATAAAATGAACATTAATCAGTAGACATTTTTATGATCAAACACGGTATTGTGGCAATAATATGGTTTCTTAAAGCTAGAAGTATTTCGTTAACAATTTCCGGGTTAGTTGCCACGTCACAGGCTTAGGCTTCTTGACATTTCGAGAGACATATCTCTCTCATCATCAGAAGAAACTATGAAACTAAAAGCCTAAGTGGCAACCAGCCCAGAAATAAATATCTCTCCTTCCAGATATTGAAAATATGTACTACAGAACATTGATAAATGAATACAAGCTACATGACCAGTAATTTTATTTGGAACAGTAGTTTTATTTCCTACGTGTCGTTTTTTTACTTATATCTTGGAACCTATGCATTTTGGAAGAATATTGAAAAGGAAAAAAGTTTTAGAATTGAATTTTGCACAATATACTGGAAGTTAAAAATGTTTAAATTTATTACCGATATTGCAATATTCCTTCATCAAATTTTTTTAAATTCTGTTAAGTAGGAAATGTTTATTTGTCCACAGCTGTATTTATCTATATTAGTCATTCATCAAAACTAACTCGTTGAGGAACTATAAAAATATTGATTCTGTTTCAAATTAAATATAACTATGCTAGGTTTATTTATAATACCGCGTATGATAAATTAGAGATTCAAATCATTGACAGTACCTAAAAGTCATATTTAAAAGAGATTACAGATAAATGTTTTCCATGTAGATTTTAGCTGGATATAGTTATATCTGAAATTTAATATGAATAAAAAAAATATCATTTCAATAACTAGAAACATTTTGGTACAAAAATGGAGATCTCTAGATGTTATCGAATGCATTCGTGACTTTTTTTAGAACATTTGGGCGTGTTTTGATCTTGTTTATATATTTTTTGGGGAAATCTGAAGAAATCATGAATATATAAAGAGAAAGTAAAGTGATATCAGCTTGTGCGGACCTAATAAATACAGAACACGTATATATTTCATGTAAGAATGTAAAAAAATATCTCAATTATGTCAACAACATCACGATTAAGCAGAACATGACCTTTGATTCAATTAAAAACAATACAATTTTCCATTTGTCCAATATGATGCACATATTTGGCTTAACCGGTGAAACGTAATTTTTTATATACTAGTATAGGACTAAATAAGATCTAGAAGTAGATTATTTTGATTTCTTTTAAATTTAATATGAAGTAATACATAAATTGTGTATATTTTCCAATTAAAATTTGCTACCACACACACGGAAAACCGTCTTCACTTTATAATTCTGATCATTCATGACTAGGTAGAAGAAACATTCAACAATGAATTTAAAAAAATAGTAATAGAGTTCATAGAAAGAAAATAAAAAACAAGCAATTCGTCTTTTCTTATATTTTTTCAGGGGTGATTCCGAAAAAAACAATACTTAAGGGATTTTTATGTAGGTATTCGTATATGTATGTTTCTCTCAAAAACCATTAATGACACAAACTTCAAATTTGGTATGCAGTTCTCTTATACCTCAATTTGAAGGAAAAGTTCAAGAAGACATTCTATCACAGATCCAGTGTCTGTATCTTTTTCAATGTACCTTTTAACCTTTTTCGTAAAATATACGGCTATATCAGATCAAAGATGATCATGGAAGTCAATGTAGTTTTCAAAAGTTTGAATCTATGCCTTCAACTACTATGCACCCAAATGTGTATTTGTAAAAATTAAGTTGTTAGGTCTAATTTTTATCTACGTGTTAACAATGGTTCTAACTTGGTCATGGACTTTTAATGAGAAATGTATTCTTAACAAAAAAAAAAATAATAATATTAAATAAATAAGAGACACTTGATATTTGGTTCGAAATTGTCGACCTAAATCTATAAATATTACTATTAATTAATATTCACTGCAAGGCCAAATAACTTTTTATAGTTGAAACCCCTCAGGGCCTTCTTAATTCGACACCACTGATTAGTATTTGTTCAAATTTTGCATGGAGCTAGCTGCTATGGGAAAATTACACTGTACCAAATTTGCAGTATGTATTATATAATGGTTTTTAAGTACTTGATCGACCTTTGAGAGGTCATACAACATTTAGATATTGTTTTACCAAAATATGTCTCCATTACTTTTATTAAAAGAATCAGTCACTTCTTGTCAGTCAAATTTCGTATTTAAATTTATTAAAATTTGCCTAATTTGAAAGAGAATTAACTAATATTGAACATACAGGGTGTAACCTAAGTACGTTAAAATATTTAAGTGGGGTATTCCTGAGTTTTTAAGAAAAAAGTTTATATAAACATTTGTCCGGAAATGCTTCGTTTCTGAGATACAGGGCGTTAATATTAATATTTTATTTTCGATTTTCTTAAATAACTTTTACGAAAGATACATTTTTCGCACAAAATTTGGCAATCGGGTGTTGTTCGAGGTGAGAAATCATGGTTTGGTATTCATTTTTGTGCAGCACTTAGAGGGCGCTACGTACGCTATCATTATTAATTTTAATTTGCCATAACTTTTTTGACAGAAGACTTCTGCGATTTTTTATCAATAAATCATATTTCTACACCTTTTTTAAGCACAGAAAGGTACACTTCCTTAACAACGCTAGAACCCACCGTTTTCGAGAAATTTGCAAATTTCTGCAAATATGCAATTTGCTGACAATGAGTCCCATGAAGTTATTGAGAATTTTATGTTCAAAAATAGGCTATGCACTTGTTTACTACGTATCCAAATAAAAATTTGTTATGCCAAACTTAAACAGTGGAAAGCTTTTGTAATAATGATTTTGCTTAATTTTAATTTCAACACCCTGTATCTCAGAAACGAACCATTTCCGGACAAAGGTTTATATAAACTTATTTTCTTAGAATTAACTCAGGAATACCCCACTTAAATATTTTAACGTAAATTACAACAAAAATACTTCTACTTATACATACAATTTATTGCGAACCATTAACTTTGGTGAAATTTCTTTAATGAGATTTAATTCAAAATGTTGTTGCCTTAGGTAAGCCGTTATTTACAAAAGTTGTTTACATAAGCTATATTACATAACATACCATCTGTCATTGATTCGATCAATTTGGCACGGACAGACAGTATTAAACAAATCTAATTACTATTGTCTGTCTGTCATCCCAAAATATAGGTAAATTCTGTAGTTCTCATAATTTATTTTTTTTGTCATAATAATGATCTAAAATTAATTAAAATATGAATAAGTATTTGAGGTATACATGTTTATCACAAATTTATTATTTCCTATTTTAAGTAAATGTATGGGCTATTCCTTATAATGTAACAATGCATTTTTTATTTAGTCGAATAAACAAGCAATTGCACCATTTGAAAGTAAAAAAAATTAAGTAGGAATTGCATCAACCAAAAAAAAAAAAACACTAACCATTTGCTTTTAATATATTATTGGGTTCCACAAGACTATAAACTAGTTTATTTTGCTATGTAATTGTTTGAAAGGTTTCAAAACTTCGTGCACGTTGAACATTTCCATTGCATTATTAACGTTTTCAACGTGATCAGCATACCATGTAATATAACGATGCATTCTTATGTAGGTTAATTTATTAATGCATTCACTATAACATATAGTCTAAAACTAAATCCTAATAAATCTAACATCATAATATTTGGTCCCAAGAATAAAAGAGATATAGTCAAAGCATCTTTGTCTATTAAAATTGACAACAAGTCTATTACTGCCGTCTATGAATGTAAGAATCTGCATGAGTATTTGGTTTGACAAAAATTTAAAATTTTCGAAACACATGTAAATTACTTGTGTTAGTCCTACTACGTTACTTTAAAGCAAATTGTACTAATTTAAAAGTTAATATTTGCAATGCGCTTACTATTTCTAAAATTTCATACCTGTTTTTTTATCTTGTCATTATTACTGAGAAATAAAGACCATTTATTAATTAATTATTATTATAGCAAAATGTAAAAATAGGTTAGAAATCGAGGTAATAAAATAAAGTAATAAAGAACTGAAGGCGAATGGATATAAATCGTGAAAATAATCAATATAGTAAAAAAAGATGAGGTTTAATTATGAGGTCCATAATTGTTAAGAGCAGTTGATAACTGAATTTTTTTAAAGTTATATTTTATGGCCCCTGCATTTTTTTACTATTTATATTTTAAAGGTATTTCAATTAGCTTCAACCAAAAAATTTTGTTTTAAAAAATCGTATCAAATAAAGTCAAACAATGTTTTTGATATCGGAAATTCAGGTGTGCAAAGGATAACCAACATCATAGACAAAATTGCTAACTGATAGGTAACAGAATGGTAACAGGTAACTGGAATTTTTTTCTGTAGGATGCGACATTTTAACGACATTCAAAATTGTACCCTTTAAACTGAAAAACAATTAATATGCCACCCAGAGAATGAAGTTCACGCATCAATTTTTTTTGTATTTACGTAAAACCGATGATGATTAAGCCAGATTTAGTATTTTCCATGTCAAACTAGAAAAAAGTGCTTAACGAGTTTCCGAGATATGTGTGAAAACATATTATTTGAAAAGCATATTCTCTCATTAGCTTTGGTCAGTGTTCTTCGATATCAGAAATCTAGATGTGAAATTGATATCCAACCCCTCAGACAAGAGTCCTAACTACTGAAATTGCGAAAACAACTACTTTAGTTTCTGAATCGGGGAACATTGTTTGACTTTATTTGATAAGACTATTTAGAAAAAATTGATTTTGTTTGAATTAATTTAATAGTTTTACTATGGAGTTAAACATGCGAGAACTAATAGAATAAGTATACGTTTTTTAAAGAAATTTAGTAAAAAAAAAATTGGTTAGGTAAAAAAATATTTTAGATTAATCTAGTCATACTCAACACTTTTGCCACTGCCAAATTTTGTTGTTTAATATTTATTAATTCCAAAAATCTTAAGTAAAATGAGGTAACAAAAAGATCTCTTTATAGTAGCAGTTTTTTACATGTTGTTGTAGTTGTTGCCGCAATATCAGTCTTGTCTGTGGACTTAAAGTTGGATATATTTTGCATACCTAGTTTTCTGGCATCGAAGAACATTGTTTCACTGAATTAGCATTAATTTTTATAAATTCTACACCAGGAAACAAAGCATTTTTAGACAAAAAGTCTCTCAATTAATTTTCATCGTATTACATTGTGTAAACCTGTACTTTGATCCTCAAAACGGTTTCAAAGATTTTAGAAGAATGTCTCCATCGATCATTGAATATCAATCAAAGTTGCTTCTAATTTTAGAAGGTATATTTTAGTAACCAAAAAAATTTATCTTTTAAGATTATTTTTAAAATCTAATTTAGCAGAATTTCAACACAAATACTTCAAAAACTATTCGTGAAGTATACAAAGTTGACAGTTTGAAGTAAGTATACAATGAATATGACTTTTCATTTATTTTATGAAAATACAAATTTACTCCACCTTAAATGTGTCAAAAGCTTTACATTAATTCTAAAAATGTATAAAAAGTTATGCTGAAATTCCAATTTTTTGGAATCAATACCTACTTTTTTTTGTCATAATGTTACATCAGGTGTCTTATTTCTTTATTACATTTAAGTATATATTTTATTCCAACATTTTATGGGCAATCGTATTTTTTCAAATAATTTATTTAGTTCTATTATTTTACCTTGCAATTGCATTTTCTTGTATACAACATATTTTTTTTCTAAAGGAAGATCCGAAAAGTATTTATAAAAAATTACAATAATATTCAGAAATTCTCCGTCTGTTTTGTTAGAAAACAGTGTTGTTAAAATTCAAATGTTAGTAAGTTTTTTAGTAAAATTCAAATTTTGCTAACAGTGAACTGTTTGCGAATAAGTTAGTTAATATTGTTCTTGTAAGGATGGAGTAATCTAAAACATTAGTATTAGATTGCAATAGAGACTCCAGACAAGACGAAAACATCGCATTCGTGGGAGAAATTTTCCGATTCGAGTTTTTTGCATATTCAGATTCGTGAGATGTTCCTAAACAAATTGTAAAAATTAATTTTTTCACTCCGGCTCAGAGCGCTTTATTAATGGGAATATTAATGAGAGTCCCAAAAACTCTTCAGCATCTTGTAGGGGGATGTTTAAACTTTAATTTAGGTACACGGCAACATCAAAAATAACAATTTTTAACCCGGAAATCGACCGTTGAAAAACGTCATTTTCGCAAGCAAAGCAAAATATAACAAAAAAAAAAAAAAAAAAAAAAAAAAAAAAACAATACAAAAAATTTAAAAAAAAAAGGTTGAAAAAAAAAAGCACCACAAGACCGCCCGGCAGCATCGTCATGAATCATGAGGAACAACACACCACGAAGAAGAAGAAAAAAAAAAAACGAGGAAAATTTCTCCCACGAATGCGAGGTTTTCGCCTTGTCTAAGACATGATTTATCCATCTAAGATTTATCAATCCAATTTTATTAAAAACTGTATCATGTGGTTTTCAGAATAAATAAACTTACTTTTATTTTTTGCCGCCCACTAAAATCGTTCCACATAAAAGCCTTAATTGGTTTACATAACAATACGAAATAAAAAATAAAATACCTTCTAACTGTTTTATTATTAAAATACAACAACTCACTGGTTCTTTTTGTATTGTATATTTAGGCCAGTCTCCAAAAGCGGATTTAAAAAATATACTGAGTCATTGTAAATTTCCCTTTAAATACATTCTTTTAAGATATAACGTTAACACAAAGTTATCCAAACATTGCTTAACATCCCTAACAAATTCTAGGAACGCGACTACTCAAAATTATTCCCCGGTTGCACTTATACCTGTCTAGAATGCTTACACAAAAAGTAAAAGTGGTCTTCATTCTTTACACGAAACATGCAAAGTCACCTAGAAATAAAATAAAAACGTAGCATTTCTTCACGGTTGTTTAGCACAGTAAAGTCGTGGTTTTAATAGTAAAACTTTTGTTTTCTATTAACAATAGAGTTTAACATACCAATTAGCTGTTAATATGTACAATTCATTTATTCACGGTTGAATGATCGTGTCCGGTAAAATATTTTTATTTGTTGACCCCAGAGAAATGGAGAGCACCATTACTTGCTAACAAGTTAATGGAAGGAGCCAGTAAAACACCTAAATTGCCCAAATCACATTATTTGCTTTATTATGCAAATATAGATATAATTATTTAGTACATTCTAGTTTCTATAGTCAAATATCATTTTTGTACAGGATCTTGTAAAAAACGTAGCAAGCTATACTTCCACCTCCACCATTTTGTGATCGATTAGAAGAACAAAAGAGTCCCGTTAATGAAAAAATACAATAAACTCATTGAGAGAAATCAAGCAACAAGACAGTTTTACTAAGATTATCTGTATTATAATAAAAGTTTTCTTAGTAATGTTGCAATATTATACGCTAAGCTTAATAAAAATTATTTTGTTAATACGATTTTACCACCTTAAGTCGATGCTTTACCAGAACAAGAGAGCAACTTTTTTTATAACAGTAGCCATATATTGTTTTAGCGTGTAATCATAGTAGACACGCGCGAGCTATATGGTCATTTTGTGTCTAACAATGTAAAGGAAGGATGTCTTGTCCATATTTCATACAAATAACGTATATTTTGTCAGTAATACAATAATGACCAACAAAGCTCTGACTGTCTGTTACATTATATGAAGGATAAAAATGTTATGTAAAATATTAGAAGCTTAACATATGCATAATATGAAGGAGTGCCTATGTATAGTGCCAATGCCACTTTGGCTTATAATTTTTGTGTGTGTCTTCATTTAACATATATTAAATGTTTGTGGATTTTACATTCAACTTTTATAATAATTTAAATAATTAGGTATGTCAGATTGCCTGTGGAGTTGTTTCTTGGTATATCTAGTTATGTGACATTAAAGAACATACAAAATAATATTAACAAAATTAACATATATCAATTTGATAGATTCAAAAAATATATAACACACAAACAATAAACAGATTTAGATTAATAAATCAAGTAGTGTTAACCTTGATTGTCGTAAGAAATTTACAAACTGAATAGGAAATAAAAGTGATCGATTACAAAGATTAATGTTGATTATTAGTACTTACCCAATTATTTTATACTAATATACATATGTATAGCATTATGCCAATTTCTTTCTTTTTTATTGGTATTATGAAGAACAAAAAAATTTTTCTCCTTAGATGTCTCTCAAATATAAAAATGCAAAGTTTACTGCAACTGTTTTTACTCTGCAAGAAATTATATTAAGAATTTTTTTGCGTATAATATAGAAATCCGTTAAAATTGCACCAAATTACATTAAAAAAAAACATTTTATTGATGCTCAATTTAGAAAATACAGCATTATATGCAATATGTATGACATTGGTTTTATAAGTTACTCTTACAGAAAAGTCAAAGACTGTTGGTTGCCCACAAATTTTGATGTTTACAGACCGTCAGAACCTAGGGGACCTCAGATCTCACAAACTATGCATTTATTACATTTAACTTTTATTGCATTTATTAATTCTTCGCTCTTTATGCAATTGTGTTAATTATTGTAAAGTAGTCATACTGTTCATCTCGCCCGTAAGGTACATAAACGTAAGAGGACGTCCAAATTTTTAAAGGATCATAACCCTTGATATGCTGCTTGCTACCTGAGGCATCTAAAAGGAGCTCACAACATTCCTACTAACCAGGTAACTTTACATACAGAAATGGTACTTCATCATGTAGTTTACAAAGTTGAAAAAACTATCAGCCAGAAGAAGCTCGCTGTCGTAGCTTTCTTGGACATAGTTGATGTCATCCAGAAGATGGCTGAAAGACAAACTATTTTGTGGCTTTACACAGATGTAATCAGGACCTCATTCACTTATGCAACTGTCATTTGGTGTCTCCTGATCGACGGGTAACTAAACAGCAACAAGGTAAACGTCTACCATGCGTCAGCACAACTGGAGCCATACGCATGGCTCCCACGGAGGGCCTAGACGCTCTTCTGTCATGTCTGAAACTATATCTTGTAGTTGAGAGAGGTAAGAGGGGCCTGATAGGTTTAAACAGTGGAAGCTGTGGAAACGCTTATATTAGGAAAGATGACTTGTCCTCAAGAAACTAATAAAGGGAGCCGTTAGCGACAAAATATCTCCTACATTCAAGTTAAATAGAGATTTCAGTGTAGGTCCGGATAGAGCGGCTTGGCTTGCCTACCCCATTGCTCAAGTCCTGAATGGGTTCGTCTGGTTCACCGACGGACCAAAGACTGACCAAGTCTCAGGGGCGGGTACCTGGGGAATGCGAGAGAGGTGAACTTGTTTTATCCTCATGTTCTTCAAGGCCAAGGTATTCCCTATTTCCCCAGTCCTCAATTTTTCCATGCACTTTTGATATACAGGATTACCTCTCGCGTGGTTTTGGAGTGTATCAATGCCCGATTCCTGTTGAGGCGGAAACCTAACCAGAGTTCCTGGTCACAGCAACGTGACTATAAATAAAAATGTCGACGCGTTGGCTAGACAGGACTTAAGTAATCTATTCATGGGGTCTGAACCAATATTCGTGTAACCGCATTGTTATGTGAAAGGTTTCGTTGATAACTGAATCAAGGAAAAATCATTTGAAGAATGGTCAGGTGGATTTGGTTGACCGGACCAAGGTACTCATAGAGAGCTTTTTGGCTGAAGCATATCAGAGAGTTAGTTTGCTCACCAGAAGCAACATTAAGATTGTCACAAGACTTTTAATGGATCATGAACATTTAAACAATCATATTAATAGAAATGGGCTGTATCAGCGCGAGGTATAAGTTAAGTTCAAATACTTGGTTGCAGAATTTCTGTTGTTTCTAGACATTAGAGAGATTCCAGCTGAGCTAGAGGTTGCTTTTGCATGAAGAACGGGCCTGTTTTAAAATAACATCTTATAGCGAGATACGCAATAGGTCATAAGATCTGAATAACTGCGCATCAAAACTCATTTACATAAATATGTATCCATTCATTACTTTATTATCTATTACTTCTCTGCGTTGGTCATTTAAAGTTTCTTTCGAAAATGTACCACGTTTACTCTATGAGTGTCCAGACAAAATAAATTCCGTTGGTCTCTCTTACAGTTTGCCACTACGCATCCGACTTTCATCAGCCAGATGAAATAAGTTGAACTGTATCTACTCTACATATTGTTAAAAATTAATAATGAATTATATACTGATGCTTTTAGTGATAGACCTTGTTACTGTAATCGTGCACTAAAAATCTTTGTTGGACAGCCTCTTATAAAAGCAATTTTTTTACAATGGATGTAAAAACCTATCACTTTTGATAGGATCGTAGATAGAATAATTTTCTAATACGTATTTGATATAAAAGCAATTTAAGGTATCCTGAGAAACATGTTTCCGCTAAACTTGTGATCAACTATCGTAATTGTGATTTCTCAAAGTTTAAAGTTTTAAAAGGACCACGCACTAATTACATTAAAAAGTGGTATCGGTCAAAATTGAAAATTGCTTTGGATACGACTTATTTTTTGCCCCTGGAATAAAGTTTCATAAAACTCCGGCAGATGGCTTGTTTGTCTGTTTTTGTCCACTTTCAGACACGTTTGCAGATGGAGTAACCACGCAATGATAGCAATCTCACCCACTTGCAAGGAAGTGGGAAGTGCAAAACCCATAAACATACTGTCACGCCACCCACACCCTTAACACCCCGGCCAAAAACTGCCCTGAAGAGAGGTTGACCAGTGGGAGAGGGGAGGGGGGTATTGGTGTGTGGATGGCGTGACAATATGTTCGTGGGCTTTATCTCCCTTGACAATAGGTGATGAAGTAGATGTATCCGGTGGAATGGGTGATATATGCGTTTATTCCCTTATCGGGACAGTTTTTGGCCAGTGTGACAGTACGTAGATGGTCTTTACCTTCCTTGCAAATGGGTGACATCGCTATTCGCATTGCATTTTTGGTACATCTACAAACGTGTCTGAAATTATAAAAATCGAAGTAAAAGTGTCCAAAGACAGACAAACTGTCTGCCGGAGTTAACATGATCGGAACTTTATTCGAGAGGCCAAAAATAACTCGTATCCACAGAATTTTTCAATTTTTACCAAGAATACTTTTTAATGTAATTAGTGCATTTTTAAATTACTTTAAAAAATACCATTGCCACTATTTAATTTCGTATCTCAAGCATTCTTATTCAATTTTTCAGCATTTTGATTGGTCATTTAAGTAAAACTGAACGTCAGAAAAGTCCTAAGTATCCTCGTAATGAATCGTTCTTCCACTCACCTTAAATAGAACATCAGTTGAAAGTGTAAGTACATAAACTTTCAGCGGTGCTTATTTCCTTGGCATTTAATAATAAACGTTTAAAGGCACATCCCAGTCAAGCCCATTTAAACTGACACAAGGCGTAGGTACATAGGCATTTAATAATTGTTAGTTAAGAATTTCTTTTTGAGAATTGTAGTTGTAGATGATTTAAATATTACAGTTGCACGGAACTATTCTTCAGATTAAAGATAATAAAGAAACGTGTTCAGTTGAACTGATTGTAATCATTGCTACGGTAAGGATCCGTTTTTACAACAATGCGCTTGGTTTGATGAATAGCTTTATAATATACTTAACATTTAATTAAATCGTGATGGTTAAGAATATTTTCAGGATGAATAATGAGTTAAAACTGCTTTTACTATTAAAGTGGTATTTATTTGTCCTTTCAATAGTCATAGAATATTTTTAATCCTCTTCCTTTTTGGTATTGTGCCACCCACGTTTTTTAATCTACTGTTGACAATTCCAATCCCATATAATCATTTCAGGTATTTGTTTGGTCTATTCCCGTAGTTTTAACTTTTTATAATTGCTTATTGCGTAAAAAGGTGGGTAAAGCACGTTGTTTGGCATGAAATATTTCTATAAGTAGCACACAAGTAATAAATAGGAATAAGTTTTTCTGAAACAAAAACTGAGCGGTTTGATATATTTCATTTCTGATTTAAAGGGAAATTAGTTAGCATTGGCCACACAAATAGTACACCTAAAGAAACGACCTTCATTCTGCTTTCTATGGTGTGATTGCCAAACTAATTTTACTAGTTTCATAAAAGTTAATTAAATATTTAATAAATTGTTTGGGTTTGACACATATCGGATTAAAAGGTATTAAGTCGTCAAAGTTTAGCATCTCTCAGTTGATTCAAGCGTAATGAATGAACCGATTAATTTTTTAAATGATGAAAATATGGTGGAATTTATGTACATATCTAATACATTAGATAAATGCGCTTCTACATTTGACACTTTAGATCAAGGATGCACATACCGCGGCCCGCGGGCCGCATGCGGTCCGCTGTCGATGTTTATGCGGCCCGCCAACTAATTTTAAAAGTATTCTACTCGCCGCGCTCCGGTGCAAGTATATTATTACGAGACTAGAAATCTGTCGCATCAACTAGATTACAGATTCGCGAAACACGTCGATCCCCGAACAAAGTGGATGGTTCTCGATGTTTGGTAACTCGTATAAATACGACGCATCGCCGACTACCGGGGCAGTTAAGTTTTGACTACGGATAAGCGAACATTATACTGTTTGAGAACTGTAATCTGTGACGAGTAAATATTTCGTCCGAACTTGGCTTTTACCGACTGTAACATATAATATTAATTTTGATATGGATAAACCAGGCCCCAGTAAGAAACGTAGTCGTAAGGTTGAAGATGAAAATCGACAGTTTCATGATATTTGGACCGAAAAATACTTTTTTATTTCATCGCATAACAAAAGTGTCTGTTTAATATGCAAGAGTAGTGTTTCTATTCCGAAGGAATATAATGTGAAATGGCACTATGAAACCCAGCATCCAACTTTTACCAAATTAACTGGCGAAAATCGGACGCAAGGAATTTCCACTTTACAACGGGAACTAATAGGCCAGCAATCTATGTTTACAAAACCAATTCAAGATGCTGAAACAGCCACTGAAGTTAGCTTTGAAATATCTCGAATAATAGCAAAAATTTGTCGGCCTTTTAAAGATGGTGAGTTTGTTAAGCAATGTTTGGATATCGCCGCAAAAAAAATTTGTCCGGAAAATGTAAAGAAGTTTGAAAAAATTCAGTTAAATCGGATGACTGTTCAAAGAAGAGTTACCGCATTAGCAGATAATATAGAAGAGCAATTAGCTACGAATTCGCGAAGTTTTGAGTATTTTTCTATAGTGCTCGACGAATCTACAGATATAAGTTCAACTGCTCAACTATTAATATTTTTACGAGATGTAACGCAAAATTTTGAAGTTAGTGAAGAACTGATTGGTATGAGTTCTTTGACAAGTCAAACCAGGGGAAGTGACATGCTCAAAGCCCTTCTAGAAAAATGTTCTATAATGGATTTGGATTTAACGAAAATATCTGGAATTACAACTGACGGAGCACCTTCAATGGTTGGAAGTACATCTGGGATAGTAACTCTGTTAAAAACATATTTACAAACTAAAAACATAAATACCAAGGAATTAATGCAGTTTCATTGTATTATACATCAAGAGGCCCTCTGTTCAAAATTATTGGGATTTGAAAATGTTATGAAAGTTGTAGTACCTACCGTAAACTTTATAAAATCACGAGGTCTCAATCACCGACAATTCAAACAATTTCTCGAGGATATTGAAAGCGAATATGGTGATCTCCTGTTTTACACTGAAGTAAGGTGGCTAAGTCGTGGGTTGACACTACAGCGATTTCTTAACTTGATTGAAGAAATCCAACTATTTCTGGCGGAAAAGAAAAACGACGTCCCCGAACTCGAGAACCCTGATTGGCTGTGTGACTTAGCGTTTCTTGTAGACATCACAAATCACTTGAATGTCTTAAATACGCGACTCCAAGGCAAATATCAATTGATTTCGCAGCTATACTCTCATGTTTCGTCCTTTCAATGCAAATTGAGTCTTTTCAGGACACAAATCAATTCAGCCAATTACGGCCATTTTCCGAACTACAAAAAAATTATGGAGAAGTTCAATAAAACTGACGTCAATTTCGCTCATGTTGAAAAAATTGATATTTTGATACAAGCTTTTGAAAATCGTTTTGTAGACTTCAAAAAAGTTAAACCGCTATTGGACATTTTCAGCAATCCTTTCAACATTTCACCCGAAAATGCGCCGGAATTAATGCAGCTGGAATTAATAGACATGCAAAATGATGATAATTTAAGAAACAAATTTAATTAAGGTAATTTACTCAACTTCTACCGTTGCGTTGATAAAAACGCTTATAAAGAGTTGAGAATAAATGCATTGAAATGCGCAAGCTTATTTGGATCGACGTATATTTGTGAACAAACGTTTTCAGCAAATGAAAATTTGGAAGCAATTATACGTGTGGCTGCAAGTAATGTGGAGCCAAATATAAAATAGCTTGTTAGTTCAATGCATCAAAATAATAAAACATGAAATATTACATTGTAATGATTACATAATTATTACAACAAACATTTTTGAAGGTTATTTTATTTTTATCATTGTATTTCATACTATTTAAAAATAAAAAAAATTGTGTTAATGAATATTGTTTGTAGTGGCCCGTCCTTGGCTTATATTTTTCCCGAGTGGCCCCTGTTCCCTATAAGTCTGTGCATCCCTGCTTTAGATGATCATCATATTAGATGAACGACGAATACAGGCATAGTTCTTACTTGGACTTATTTGGACGGTGAAGGTCGGATGCGTAGTAACAATTCATTTCGGCGCTCATGGAGTAAAGGCTGTACATTCTCAAACAAAAAAATAAATAAATACGTCCTTATATAAATAATCGTGGTTTTAAAGGTACAGATCTTTCATAAATGATTACAAGGCACGTGACCAGTAATTTTGTTTGGAATAGTTTTATTTCCTTCACATTGGCAATTAAATTTCCGTAAAAATAAAAATTGTTAAAACAATAAGATCAAGATTACATTAAAACACGATATTCTGTTTCACCGGTTGGTGGCTGGTGTAATTTTTCACGAAATTCTATTGACCCAATCAGCGATCGCATTATCTCGAACGTAAATGTAACGGTTTGTCATTGTTCATTGTAAACGGGTCATTAATATTAGTGACGCTAAGATTTAGGGATTTCTAGTTGACAGTACCAGCCGCGAAATGTTGGTTGCCTAAGCTCGGTGGTCACGTGGCTTGTAAACATTTATGAAGGCTCTGTAGGAGGGTTTTACCCAATTTCGCTTTCCCTCTCGATTGCACTTTAGTTCCCATCATTCAGTACTCCAACTTTTTATATGTAGTGCAAAATCTGTTATGTACTTTAAAAAAAGAAATTATAAAAAAGCATACTTTGTTCAAACACTGTAAAATTGCTGGAAGATCATTTTTATAAACTTCAGTGGGGAATTACAGCGATTGTCCCATGCATGCATGCTTTAAGTCGTAAATAACTTAATGACGTGAAGTGAACTCGTGCATTAGATTTCTCACTGAGATTTAATAATATTTTGTTAAATATAACCTTCGAGAAAACGAATTTACAACCTTCACCGACCTTTAAAGCACCACTGTTCTCTCTTTTTAGACATAGGTATGAGGCGGAACCGATTCTTGTAAGATCATTAACAAAAAAGTATAACAGTGTTATATGGTACATTATGTCTAATATGAATCAGCTACAAAAACAAGTAAAACTTCCTATAAAAGATAAAACAACGCATATAATCTACAGTATATATTTAAATATTATCAATTATTTTTCTTAAAGCTGTTTTACATTGACAATTATTTATTAATGAATTAATCTGCTGTCAAATAACTTCATGAATTTATTCATCAAGTTCTTGACGAATTAGAACATGTTCTAATTTTCGTCAATTTCTTCGTGAAGTTCAGAAATATCAACCCAACAAATTTTCAGCCTCAGATCAATGCTGAGGTTATGTTATATATAAATAATTGTGTGGCATCGTACTAGTTTTATATTGTTTTTACCAATTTGTTACTTAAAAAGACTAGTATTTATATAATATGTGTCAAAACGGTACCACTACAATTATGAGTGGAAAGGTGACATTTTTTAAATTTATTTGCTTCTTTGGTTTGTTGGTAAGTTGATTCATGTATCAAAGAAATTCACGAAGTGTGTAGCAGTATAATACCAAACCATTTACAAATAAATTCGTGAATTAATTCATGAAGAACTTCGTGAATTTGTTCACGAATAAATTGTAATCTAAAACATCTTTTAGCCATACTATTGGGTTGGTGCAAAAGTATCGAAACTTTTTTTTAATAGTCTTATTCAACAAAAAAACATGAAATAAAATAATGGACATTTTTAAATCATTATTCTGGAGCATATTCACCATCGACTTCAAAAACTGATTCTTATTTACTTTGAGATCGGTCACAAATTCATCTAAATCGTCATAAATTTTGTTTGTTTGCGCTTTGTAGGCGTTTATGTAGGTGAACATGGCGGATGAAGAAGCAGTTCCAGTTCCTTATTGGCGATGGTTTCGACGACACGATGCTTAACGTGTGGATGCGTATTATCGCGGACATTTTGTTTGAATTGCAGCATGGAGGCGATCGAACACTATTGACGCTGATCTGGGAAAAGTTTAGTAAAAATCAAAAAAACAAAAAAAAATCGCAAACGATTGTCACTCCACCAGAAGCAGATGCCGTTTGAGATGATTTCGCATGCAGTGGATGATTTCACCACTGCCACTGTCCCACCAAACATACCACATTGCCTTCTTGCAGAGGACGTCTCTTGGTATTCGATCTCTTTCTGGTCCATCATTGAGGCTCGTGTCACCGAATTGGAAAAAAATTAAACCATGTACACACTGTCTTACGTCCAATTGCCTCAGGAACATATTATCTGAAAGCATCTAAAGTCGCCATGAAAATTACATATTCACTTAACTTTTTTTTTTGGATTTCTTTGATTGCGTCATTAGAGAATATCCAAATAACTGTGGAAAGTATGTGAAAAAATTGCCACCTATTTTTTTACCGAACGTGACAAATTTCAGTTCTATGAACTATTTTAATTCAAATAGTTTTTATCAAGGATACCTAATATTTTATGGTCCACTAGCGTCATTCATCTGGTAGTGTCAATGATCAAGTCCGCAAGGAATGGAAATCAGCAAGTTCGTTGATTTTTCAAGTACAGAGTGTAAAATTGACACTGTAGTAAATGGCTCAAATGTGTTAGAAAAATGATTAATACATTGCAACTGAGACTAATAATATGTGGTGAAATAGTTTTTTCACTCATAATATTCACATTTGCAACGTGCTCATTGGGTATCAGTATCTAAAATTATTAATTAACTTTTATTTTATTACAATATAAAGAATAAAAAGAACTAGAATAATATTGTTTTCTATAAAGACCCTACAATTCTTCAAAATGAGGTATATAGAATGCAGTTTTTAATGAATTATTTTAGTTGTTAATCTTCAAACACTACAATGCATTCTTATTATAGTTAATATTAAATTTGAACAAAACTTTTGTGGTATAGGAACTGGTAGAGATTTCAGCTTGACCTTATTGTATGTACAAATTTGGACATTTCATGAACTACAATCAGCAATTTTTTTTAGCGTACATTGCTATTATACACTGAAAGAAACGCGTTTTATTCTTTATTAGAATTCTATATACCATTATAAGACCATTGTATACTATATGTGACAGTTAAACAGGTGAATATTGGATATAAAACGCGTATTGCTAGCACAGTTGTATAGTGACTATAAACCTTATTCTTTATTAAATTATTGTATAACTAGTATACAACGTTTTTTATACCCTTTACGAAATAATAGCAATAACTGTTATTAAAGTGTTCCATATCGTTATTAGAACATCTAGTACTGGTTATAAGTTTTATAATAATAAATGTATTAAACTGTTGTATACTCTGTATGAGTTAAAAACATATGTCATTAAGTTTTCAGAAATTTTATTGGATAACTGTAATTACAAGCTAAGGTTCTAATGTAAACATACATAAAACATACTTTTAAGCATTAAAAATGATGACAAATCGCTCCCAAAACTGTCCAGTTTATTTTCTTAGCAACGATGCACCCGTATTTTCTTGTATTACATGAGAATTTGCACTATAACTCTTCCACCTTAAGAATGAAGCATCCCCAGAAAGGTTGAGCTTCTTTCCATATAATTTTATTTCCTCTGGTTGATTGACTTTATACCCATGCTCTTCTTTGTCACCGTTAACCTTCTGTTCCTCCATCTTATGTAAAACTTAACATCAGCGATTTCTAATAGGACCTACAAAATAATAATTTTTAAGATTTAGACAAGATTTACATTTGAAAAAACAAAACAATTACAAGCCATAAAACAGTTAGATACTTACATAATAATTTTCCATTTCACACAACGCGATATGATCATGTATCCCACAAAACATGTGCATATACTGTCCATTTTCATCAAACTAGACGTGTGTAAGTCGATGCACAGCGGACTGTCGGAAATTTTACGATTGTTGTATTTTCTCTTCTTGAGTAAAGATAATAAAGACGTTGTGGTTTTGTGTGTTTATTTTGACAATGATTGAACATGTATGGACAATAAAAGTGGACTGTATAAGATAGTTGAGTACCGTTCTGCTTCATGCATAGCATGCTACTGAAATCTTAGAAGGGATGAGCTCGTGCGGCGAACCCTAAATCAGCGGCTGGAATAGCCAGGTTTCTTATTGAGTCGGCGCACTTCGCTCTCGGGTCTGACATATGATTATTATTACAAGACTATGAATATAACTTAACAACGATCATAACCGATTATGCACCGAGAGGTGACGATCACTTAACCATTATAAGATGCGTTTTACACGTTAAAAACGGAAACATATTCAGTATAAGAACGAATAATTCTGTTAATACAATTGTTATATACAAATTCGGATACTGGTCTTTATACAACAAATCTTCCCTACTATACAACTGGAATATAAAGTCTATAACACCTAATAATGTATAAGTAATTCATTATAACCTTTATTTCATAGATGCATAAGGTGTATTAAGCACCTTCCAGTTAATCTGATTGAATAATGAGTATGAAGATGATTGCTTTTTTTAATAAAAGTTGTATATTGGTTATAAAAGTTTTAATATGCGCTATACACATTATTCTAGATAAACAGTTTAATAAGCCCATTTCTTTCACTGTACTTTTTTATTTTAATGTACTTATGTCAATAAGGGAGGCGAGTTAGGCCTGGCTACTTGGCACTCATGTTATTGATATAAAAAGTCAAGCAACGCTGATCGTGGTTAGTACTTGGATGGGTGGCCATCAGGAGAAGGCTCGCGATGCTCATTCACCTTCTAATTGCCTGTATGTCTGTGTATTCACAGAAGCTATCCAAATTTAGGCGAAGTTTGTAAAGGAAAACGTATCATCCTTCGGAAAGGATGTGAGACCATGTTAGGCAAGTAAAAAATCGCTACCTTACGACAAAGTCCTACCGTAAGTGATTAGCCATAGTAGTAGAAATAGGCCGACATAAAATAATAAAAAAGCTGAAGCTAAGCTAAAGTGAATTACGGTATTATGGCTTCTCAAATTAGAAGATTCTATTATTATTACTCACTAATAGGTCAAGTAAATTTGGTATACGTCAACCATAATAAATTCTTTAATTCGCATCTGTATAGAAGAAAGCAGTATGTAGAATATATTGTAGATTGAAATCCTTTAAAGTCTCAGCAACTTCTGGAGTTCCTCAAGACTCCATACTTTTTACTGCTGATATTATAGTTGACTAGGTCGTACATTGTTTGTTATTATTAGATGATAAGAAATTTTATTGGAGGGTAGGACCTAAAAATGATAGTTTCCGAAAATCTTTAATAAACTCCATGAATGGTATCTCAGAAAATTGCCATAATGTTCCCTGCTACTGAAGAAATTACGGCCTTGAATTAATTACAAATTAAATGGATCAACTCCTATTCATTCTGAATTTAACATTATTTGAATATGTTAAAAGGATTGTTTCTAACGTGCGTAAGGGGGTAGGGATGTGCACGACCCACCCCAGAAAGCCCTGTGCCTACCACAGAAAAAGAAAGATCCAATAATATAATCTTTCTCATATCGGTAAGTCGCTTTTTAGAATCAAACGGAAAAGTGCTTAAGTTTTTAAATGCACATTTTATAAATAAATATAATACTGAAAGAGTACCCTATGATATGTTCAAATATTCATGTAAATGAGAGAGACTTTTATGTTTTACCGCAGGTGCAGTTTCACACGTCTATAGTATGTTTAGAAATGAAAGAGTAATAAAAGCTCATTATGTATGCAAATCTTAAATAAATGTAGTACTGGTGCTTATATTCAATATTTTTATATTATGTATTTTCCGTATGGATGAGGTGTACTTTTAAAAAAACTTTGTGCGATCGGACTGTACTAAATTGTAGCAGGTAGCTAAAATTTAATCCCCGACAATCCGTCTTTGTCTATGCCGCTTCAATTTCTCGGTCCATTTCTCTTATAAGTAAACAATATAAAAACAGCATTTCAAAACATGAGGCTACTTTAAGCATCATAACCGGGTTAAGAGGGTTTTTAGTAATTCAAATAAAATTATTCAATATTATTATCAAAATATTTATTTAAATTTAATGAATAGACTTTTATTCCACACAAAAATATATGTATTTTGAAAATTCAAATTATGGTGAGTAAATGTAGTGTTGTATAAATGTACAATAAAGAAAATAAAAAAGTAGGTATATTAAAATTCATCCTCTGAATATTCTGATGAATTATCTTCGTCTCCTAGATTGATAACGATAGGTTCCACAGTAACGTCAATTAAATTATCGAGTTCCCACATTTTCTCCTCTTCTTTTTGTACATGATGTATACATCTTTGCCAGTTATCTGCAGTTACTCGTTCCAAGGAATTTTTTAACAAAATTTTCACGTCACTTAATTTAAACGTCGTATTATTTCGCGCTACATCTCCTTTTACCTGCGCCCAGACTAATTCGATTGGGTTAAGTTCACAGTGATAAGGTGGTAACCGTAGTACCGTTATTTGGCGATTTGTTGCCATTTCATCGATAACATATTTTTTCTGATCTTTATTAAGATTGACAAGTGTCAAAAGTTCCTTTTTCACCATATTTGTTTCAAAAGAAATGTTTTTTCCGGATAACCATTGAATTATATCGGCTTTCCTCCAAGCAGTCGTAGGCGTCCGCTCGGTCTGCCGTGAATGGTAACTGGCATTATCCATGACAATTACAGACCCCGGAGGAATAAGATCCAACATCTGTGTAAAATACTCTTCGAAAACATCTGCGTTCATGTCTTCGTGATAGTCACCTGTATTTTTAGATTCAAATAAAAGTAAACCGCCATCTACAAAACCACTGGCACTACCTATATGTGTCACTATTAATCTTCGCCCTTTACCTGAAGGTGCCTTGAACCCTGTTGAAAGTCCATCCAAAAATGCTTGTCGAAAACTTTTTACATTTTTATCTTGCCATACTTTTGTTACAGTATATCCCTCGTTGACCCAAGTTTCGTCTAGATAATAAATATTCCTCCCTTCGTCACGGAATTTTCTAATTGATCTTAAGTAGGATCTTCGCCAACAAATAATTTCATCTTTATCGATATTTTTGGCAAATCGTTGTCCTCTGAAAGTTCACTTAAAATTTTGTTTAGCGTTGGTATTTCTTTTTTAAAATAAAATGAGTGTACTTTAGTCACTAAACACAAGTCGAATTTTACTCTACTGCACTAGCACGTCTTCGTATATTCAGCTCTAAGACTGGATTGATCTGTCACAATACACTGGCTCCTGCCCTATGATGTATCCAGTAAAATATACTAATGTACACCCATTACCTGTTAGCATTAGTGTTACCCAATAATTACCTGAAACGAAATATTAGCACGCCTATGGTCGGTTCTTATCTCGGGGTTTTATTACTCTCTTTCATTTCCAAACAGACTATAGCGGCAAATATTTATTTTATGTATACCGGCTTTTTTTATAGCATAATTGGAGAATATTAATTTATTTAAAAAAATATATGTGCTTTGTTCAAACCTGATTTTCTTTTATTCACTGGGAAACCCATCCAAGTAAATAATTCTAAAACTTTTCCTAAACTTTTATCTAAGTATAGATATCAAATATTTAGGCATACCAGAAAACAACTTATATAATACGTACATTATTTAATGTTTTAATTTATTATATTTGTAATACTATATTAAATAGGGTCACAAATTATGTCCATCAATCATCACGATCCAAATGTAGTTCATTGTCAATAATTTCATTTCCCATGACAATTAAGTATCACTAATTACTACTTCACGGAATAATTAAATAGGATTACCTTTACAAATAAATGTATATTGTCAGGTTGTTGTGTGCCAACATGGCATATTTTTGACCGGAGTGCAGCAATTGCCCTCTTGACCTTGCTTTGAAAAAACTTCTATGGTGTTTACAATAATGTTACTACAATGAACTACAATGAATCTTACACGCTATGGAAACAATGCTTTGAATGAGAATTTCATAATATCTTAGTCATGGTCCCGCAGCACTTTCTGAATTTGGCAATGAACTTTACTATATAATTATAACAAAACGGATTACATGTAACCTAGATTTTATTTATTTTTTCTGCTACCGTGTGTAAAATATTAATTTACGCACACCGTACTATGTAAAATTCAACTTTTTTTTATTAGTTGAACTTTTCTTGTTCTTTTAAATTAAGATTGCCATGGCGCATTTATGTACACGGTGTTCAGAAATAAAAGAAGTCTTAAACTGGCTTTATCACAAATTGTTCTGAAATGAATGAAAGAAAAGTTAGATCAAAATGAACGAAAAATATCGTTGCAGTATAATTGATATTGGTTGAGTTTTTGTGATGTTTAACAATTTTATTTGAGCTTACGAAAATGTTTATTGTATAAGTATTCTTTGTCGTGGTTTCAATTGATAAAAATCTAGAAAGTGATTAAAAATTACTTATGAAAAGTCTAAATCTTGGCGTAACCAATACCAATGATTCGTTTACAATGAACAATGACATACCGTTACCTCTACACGGATCAAAACTAAGTAAAAAAAGTTCATATGAACATGGGTCCGGAAATGCTTCCTAAGGGCACAGGAAGCCATTGAAGAGGGAGGAATGGAAATCATTTTTTTGCAATATCTCTCAATCGCGTTGTGATAAATGAATGAAATTTGGTATACACAGCTAAATTTTGATGAGCAATTTGATGGACTAATCCATTTATTTCCACAAGGTCCATTGGGGTGGGTACGGGGGGGCCCTTGGTACTTTGCGTGTGTAACTTTTTCATCTTTGACTTTTTAACAAATTGGACAGCAAATTCCGTTTTCCCGAACTGTTTTACGTTAAAAAGGTACTCTTGTTTCAAATCGTTATCTTTAACGGTTTCTGAGAAAATCGCTCTTGAATTAATCCCACTTTGGTCAATTTCATAGTAATTTAAACAAAAAATAATAATAATAATTTAATACGTAATCAGTAATACACATTATTGATGTAGAACAATTATGATATGATGATTTGTTTATGGCTTTTGCGATGGTAATGCTGCGCGGCAGAACGCGAGTACGGCAGAAGGTTTCCAAACAGAAGGCTGACATCAAGGAGGACATTCCTCACTGTATTCCGCAATTTAGCTGCAACCGTCACTTTTCGAAGGGATCATAAGATGGAAACTTAATTTTGATAACAGACAACAAGCTATTTTAAAAACTGTTCAAAAAACCCTCCACCTTCTCTGATACAAAGTCTTGCCCTACGTGTAACACTTCTCGAAGCTATTAAGATGCTAAAACGGTTTTGACGAATTTCATTGGCTGCATCATTGATACGCTGCAGCAATTCCTCACGGGTATCGACTTCGGTGGCGTAAACTTTTTGATTTAGATATCCCCAGAAAAAGAAGTCCAGCGGGGTTAGGTCGGGAGAACGCGGCGGCCAAGCTACCGGTCCGTGCCTCCCTATCCACCGTCCAGCGAAATTTTCGTTTAGGAAATTTAGAACATTGCGACCACTATGTGCCGGGGCTCCATCGTGTTGAAAAAACATGTTACGTCGTAAATTTAGAGGCAGATCATCGAGAATTTGGGGAAGATTTTCTTGAAGTAAGTTTAAATAAAGATTTGAATTGAGACGTTGTGGAATTTCAATAGGTCCAATCAGAGTGTCGTGAATTATTCCCGCCCATAAATTTATGGAAAACCGTTGCTGGAAGTTTGTTCTCCGAACAACATGTGGGTTCTCTTCTTCCCAATAATGAGAATTATGAAAATTTAATTTTCCATTTCGGGTAAAAGTAGCTTCGTCACACCACAAAATTTTGGAAGCTTGCTCGTTGTCCAGCGACAAAATCCAGCGACAAAATTGCATACGTGGCGCAAAATCTTCTGGTATCAAGCCATGTACACGTCGATAGTGATAGGCATGTAGACCTTGTCGCTTTAATATTCTTCCAACCTGAAATGTTAGTAGCACATCTAATCAATTCTGTTAAGGAAATCTTTAAGATATGTAGTACCGTTGGCCGAGGAACATTTATTTGCCTTGAAATGTTCCGTATGCTAGTCGTAGGATCTTGTTCAATAGCGTCAAGGACCTCCGCTTCCCTATTAATCCTGGGACGTCCTTGACCCGGTGCCTTTCGAAAAGTGGCGGTTGCAGCTAAGTTGCGGAATACCGTAGGGAATGTCCTCCTTGATGGCAGCCTTAGGTTTGGAAACCTTCTCCCGTACTCGCGTTCTGCCGCTGCAGCATTACCATCGCAAAAGCCATAAATAAATATCATATCAACTAACTCTTGTCCCGTAAACTCTTCCATTTTTTTCGCTTAGAACTATTAAATTGGCAATCGGGAAAACAATACTTTGACATAAGAATACCTTGATAATTTTGTTTATTTGTTCGCATTATTTATATACAGGATATCCTGGTACTTGATACAAAAAAGTCGACTATAAATAGATGAGGTCAAAATAATATCAGTTCTTCATATAATTTTTTTCATACGGTCCTACGTTAACAAATTACGGGCCCTCGAAGGTGAAAATTAAAAAGTTATTTTTATTTACAGTCTCTAAACTATTAATTTCAATATGATGAAAATTTGGTGATCGATAGCGTACACCTTGTTTTTAATGTTGTAGAGATAAACTATGCCCAACTGTAAACAACCCAGAATTTTTGCATAGATGACGATCGCTACATGCCTGCATAAAAAATAAATTCCTTGAAAAATTTGCCAACGAAAATACCCTCTAGGTGCAACTCGGTAAAATTAACAGTTTAGGAAATATTTCTGATTTTGTCACAGTGCACATCGAGCGGCGCCTCCGCCATTTTTTGTTTTTAATTTTTAATTGGACATAATAACTATGTTGGAACCGTACATATTTTAAAAATAAGAGCCTAGAAAATCTTATGGTCTGCTAATGTAATTTTCACTAACATAATTTGACAAATGCACTTTACACATAACACAAAATAGAAAAAAAGACAAGAATAACTTAAAGTAAGTACCTATTAAATTATTACCCACTATTAATGTATGGGCAGGAATAGTGAATTTAATAGGTCCTTACGTTTTTGAGGAACGTTTGAATGGACATCGATATTTGGAGTTTTTGCAAAATAATTTGCAGCCATTATTAGACGATGTTCCATTAGACAGCCGAAGAAACGTTTGGTTCATACACGATGGGGTTGCTCCCCATTTAAATATTGATATACGAAATTATTTATACATTGTGTTTAATGGATTGGGAGAGGAGGCCTAATTTCATGGCCACCACGTTCTCCAGACTTTAACCCGATAGACTTCTTCCTGTCGGGATACCTCAAAAGTTTAGTGTACGCAACCCCAGTACAGACAAAGGATGAATTTCTACAAAGATTTAATTTTCATTGTGATAACATTAGACATACCCCAGAAATGTTTTTCGTGTACAAGCAAATTCGTAGACTTAGGAAGTGTTTAGAGGTAGTAAGTGCCCTTATTGAAAATATATTTTGATTCTTTTTATTAAATTATGTTTTTAACTTTAACTTATTCTTGTTTTGTTTTTCTATGTTGTGTTATGTGTAAATTGTGTTTGTCAAATTTTATTAGTGAAAATTACATTAACAGACAGGCACTTATTTTAAAAATATGTACGCTTCTAACATCGTAATTATGTCCAATTAAAGATTAAAAACAAAAAATGGTGGAAGCTCGATGTCCATCGTGACATAAAGTCACAAATATTTAATAAACTGTTAAATTTACCGAGTTGAACCAAGAGGGTATTATCGTTGTCAAATTGTTCAGGGAACTTATTTTTGATGCAGGCGGACATCGATCGTCATCTATGCAAAAATTTTGAGTCGTTAACCGTTGGGTATAGTCCGTCCCTGGCGTTCTGGACATAATGAAGTTTCACTTACAACATCAAAATCAAGCTGTACGCATGTGTTATGGATCACCAAATTTGCATCATGCTTAAGTTAATAGTTTAGAGACTAATAATTTTTTAATTTTCTCCTTCGAGGGCCCGTAAATTGTTAACGCAGGCCCGTATGAAAAAAAATTATATGAAGAACTAATATTATTTTGACCTCATCTATCTGTACTCGACTTTTTTGTATCAAGTGTCAGGACACCCTGTATATGTTAATAATATATTTAGTGTTAAAATAATATGAACAAATCTCTTAAAATAGTTGTTTCAACATTTGATATATTAATAGTTTTCAGCATATATGGTCCACAGAGAAAATGTACCTTATTTTATTGAATTAAATATGATCATAAGGCATGTAAATAAATATTATTGCTTTTTAAAATTAAAAAAAAACATATGCGATGGCCGGGAATCGAACCCGGATCAACTGCTTGGAAGGCAACTATGCTGACCATTACACCACCATCGCACTTGCAAAGTTTTTTCGGGATTTGAAACCGTCGGTTACCATATAATACATATTCGTATTGCTGGTTGCATAGCTATAATAGTAACAAAAGGAACAGAGAAATTACAGAAAATATATTGAAATTGGAGCTCCACGTAAGTACAGAAGTCAAAATTATGCATTTATACATTAATTATATTCCAATACGTCGTTTTTAACTTTTCGTTTTTGGAAATTTCAGCTCCATCAGGTTATAAAAAATTAGTTTCGATCGATGGGAATTAAAAGCAAATATTATGTATTTTGTCCTATGAATATCTTTACGCCAATTTTTTTTTTGGATTTCTTGCTAAACTACTGATATAGATCTTAGAGAAAAACGACCAACGTTCTCAGAAGATACAAATGAGGAAATATTCTGTATATTTTATCCAGATTTTAGTTACTTTTATATTGTTACATTTAAATCAAATTTATTTGAACCCTGGGTGTAGGATGCGCAGTGGTAAAAAAGTGGAGTGAGGAACGGATTCCTGTACTATGGTACCTGTTGCTTGCATTGCCATCTCATTTCTACACCAAGTGCGTTCTCTTTTTGATACATAAATTTCAGGGCTTAAATGAAATGTATGCAGTTGTTTATATATTTCTTCTTTATTTATTTGGGTATTTTAACACCCGTAAAAAATGAAAATTAGCGAAATAACTCTTGCGCCAAAAGAATCTGTGAAAGGTTATTTTTAGTGAAAACAATTTTGTTTAATCAAAAATCTCACAAAAAAAACACTCGCATAGGTATATAAAATAAGGTATTTTGCATTTTCAGTGTAAGACTTTTTGTCAGGCAAAACTATTATCAAAATAATAAAAATAAGCTTTGACATAGGTATCCTTTGAGAACAAGAGTCTATTTAATTAATTTTTATTTTTTGACACGTGGCAAAATACTCAAATACTTTTCACAGGTGGCCAAATAAACAAAGAAAAAGTACAACTATGTAACAAATAAATAACTTCAATTAATATATTGAGTATGTGGAGCAACGGACATCCACGTTGACAGCTAGAGAAAATGAGTTATTCTCATTTTCGTACAATGATAAATATTAAAAAACGATTGTAGGAATAGCATTGTATCAACTCGTACATAAAAGTTTTTTTGGTACTTTACGTGTTACCAAACTGAGACTTCCCTAGTCCAAACACATTTCCCTTTTGTACTAGTTATATAGTAATTAAGGTACCTAGGGACTCTAGGGTGTTATATGGATAATAATGCGCCGACATCGACAGTGTACTTGACCATTGTTATCCTATAATGCCCGTGATGAACGTTTATTGTCCTACTAATTATTGTATCATTTAATTTCAAAAGTGTATTAAATATAGTAGTATTGTAGTAGTGTATACTACTACATGTATTTGACGTTGACAATAAATGTACTTGCAATTTATATTTTTGTATTGACTTGTTGCCATGATTATGTATTTTTAATTTGCCCTAGGGCACTTTAGATATTCGCAATGCCGGTCGTTATTTCCTATTTCTTCTATCTCAATATGAGGCGTTAATTACAAAATAAACTAATAGCATATTTAATAAATATTTGTTAAGCTTAGAAGGCCAGAAAACATGCGATTTTTATAATTTTATATTTCTTTGGCCCATCAGTTAAATAATAGAAACAATTAATTCTATTGGAAGTGTACCTTTTACTGTGCATTCGAAAAAGTATTTAGCCTCTATTACTAACTGAAAATTAGTTATGAATTCTTCAGGTAAATGGCCAATGGGTAAAATACTACTTATTTTCGTTAATTTAATTATTTCTCCTTTGGCATATTCAGTTTAGCTAAAGCAACGAAACCTTTATATTGAGAAAGCCTATTTTCGCATAAATACCCATTTTATACTCAGTTCCTAATCTGAATTTATTTTGTAGGTTAGATCAAACAATGAACGTTGTAGGACCTCTGGTGTTACTCTGTTGCATTATTGGAGGATATAGCTCGCAACTTGAAGTGCTAAATCAATGGACACTATTAAATTTTGATCTACCATTTGAATATAGTTACGAAGATATAAGGTAAGCAAAAGATAGAGTAACAAACAATAAGAAATAGTTCTGACATAGATCAAGTCCAGTATGTGAATTCTCAGAAGACAGGTTAAAAGAATGTGAACTAATATACCTACAGTGAGTAGAAGAGTTGATATATTGTTTAAGAGTTACGAAAAGCAGTGACTAAAGTTTTCGCAACACTTTCAACCAATAAACAAATCAAGTGGCGCAGCGGCGTATAAAAAAAGTTAGCGAGAATTTTTGTAAATAACTCCTTTATTTTTTAGATACCATACGAAATTTACTAGGTGATGGAGTTAATGTCTGGGAAAACCGAACATATAATATTTTATATGCACTTTGGTTCGATCACATTTTTTTTTGGTTAGTAGTGATTTTAAGAAAGTGCACATTGTTTTCCTAGCAGCTGAGTATTTTGGAGAATTCAAGTCTAATTAAACTTTTTTTGCTAAATCACCTTTACCAACTTGAACTTGCCTTTATTTAAAATAACTATGAGATACAGCCTTTCGATTGCACTTCTGGGAATTTATATTTTAAAGGTTTATTTCTCAGTAGAAATATCTTCAAATAGAGAGAGAGAGAGAGAGATCTAAGTTGTAAAAAAATTAATGTAAATTAATTAGATTATAGGCAACTCAAATACTCTGCTCCTTTGCGTGACTGATAACTGTAACAAAATTGAAATAATGCAACAATTTACTGAGAAAAATGACTGATAAAAAGTTTATTTATGGCAACTATCTTTCGTGTGCAGTATTGGTGCTTATTCTTTTCCCATTGGTTAATATTTATTTTTAGAGACTTAGTTGTTTTTAGATATGAATTTTTAGAAAATTAACTTACATTTTAATATTTACGAATCATCGGTCAATTCCAGAAAGTTCATATTTCATTTTGCACTTTTATTTGATTTGATTTCGAAATAATTAAGTAAACTATGACAGGCTGAATATTGTTTCCATCTATAGCCTATACAGTGGAATATCTTTGTTCCCATATATTTCTTTTATTTGCTTATTAATATTTATTAATGTTAGTGTAATTAATTTATGTGATTATTAATGATCTTTCAAGTTATTTACTTTGACTTAAATATGCATAACTACAAATATTCTATTACTAGTAAACCAGTAGGTTCTCTGTAATCTTTCGATTTTAGGACCGCCTATACTGTAATGCAAAACATCATCATTCTTTTTTTTTATTAAAAATTACATTACGAACTATAATTTTTGTGAATTTTAACAACTTTAGCTATCTTTTATTTTTAAAATATAGCTACAATACTATAAAATACATATCTTCCATATGTTTAAGAGATATAGAATATACAGTTCTAATAAAAATAACCTCTTTCATATCTAAACATGGGGAATATTTCTTGAAAACAACTAATTCATCGCTATCATAGCTATGCATTAACTGTTATCCTTTTTTGCTAATAACAAGGTGATATTTACCTATGAAATGACAGCAAATAATAATAAAATTTAAAAAAATGTTTACTTTGTTAATAATTTACAAAATAAAATAACTACAAAATGTACGATGTGTGATTCACATTCATGTTTGAAATAATAAAAATGAATTAAATTTGGTTTATGAAACTAGTTCATATAAAATTTTTTACACATAAGATTCAGTTGGTGACCATATCTCTGGCCGAGAAATAGTCAAATTTCTGTGTTTTTAGGTACTGAAATCTTGAAATGTAAAACGTGTAGAACAAAAGTAAGCACAAAAATAAAATTCTTGATGTTCTGTTTATTCATTGTTACTGTTTAAATTTACTCAAATAAAGTAATAACTTAAAAAAAGCGTTTGTAAAACATGCGTTTGCTGTTATCCTAATCCTACATTTTATGAATTATTTTCGCGTAGGTACTTATAGATAAAAGTAAACAATTTTATATGTAGAACTATACTTCGCGGTAGAAATTATAGAGAGTGACTAATCGCTAGCTTTTGGACTAGTAAGGGGGATGAAGCGTGCCGGGAACGAAAATCCATTGGTGTGTCTGCGTAAAAGGCAACAAAATATAGAAAATATTGAAAAAAGATAATAAAACATAACATCTAATATTTTTTTACGGTTTGCTATAACCGGCACTTTGATCCATTTTAATTATTACAGCATTTTAAAACGTCCCAATTGTGTTTTTTTTTAATTTATAAATTTATTATAGGCATGGAATTAGACCCCTCGTCTACGCTTATGATATGACGATTCTCAGGACGGATAAATCCAGTCCGTTTACACCCACTAAAAAGTCATTTCCCTATTCACTAACACGTGCAAAAGACAGAGATAGAATATAGATCGACGTTCAGTGTAACTCAGTCTATAGACGATTATAGATTCTATCGATGTGCGTAGCGAGCGGCACAAAAATAAATAATATTGAACCGTATAAAAATCATTTTATATTTTATACGCAATATGGTAATAGTGTTTTTATATAATGTCTGAGTCACTCTCTATAACTTCTACCGCGGAGTATAAGCAAGTATATGTTATAAGAATATTTGCTTGTGGAGTTATATATAAAAAAGTTAGTATTTTCATAGATTTCAGTACCTAAAACCTTGATGGTTTGATCGTTTCTTGTACCTGTTTATTCGTTTTACTGCGGCGTCTTTGAAAATACGCAGATAGGATGACATAACATTCCTATTATTTGATAAACTTTAGAATATTCAGTTTGAAATTATTTGTCTTTGTGGAAAACATATTTAAAAAATACTGTCCCCTTGAATTCATGTTTCTGATGCATTATTATCGTTTTCTGTTAAAAAAAAGCATTTTTATAATATGGAATTTTTAAGACATTTACATTTTACTCTATATTATTAAGGAAATGTCCATAAAACCATTAAAAAATACATATTAACTTCCGTATTCTTTTTGCCGGGGCCGCATTTGGCCGTTTATAAACAAAGTGACAACAAATATTCCATAACTGTTTTATAAAACTGTTGGTATCCGGTAACTGTAACACTATAAAAATACTTAATAATTAAACATACCTACGGCGTTTCTAAAAAGCATGACAAACTAAACAAAGTTTTTTTTAATAAATACCCTGAATATTAACTTCATATTTGAATAGAAGGGAATTGAAGAATATGCAATTTGGACGATCTACTAATAAGAAGACATTGTTATTAGAACATAACATAAGTGTATTGTATTGTCTTTTTTATCATTAGAAATAACAATATCATAGAAAAAATTAAATGGAAGTGTACGATATAAACAACAGACATCAAGAATTTCTATTTCTATCTAATAAGTGGATTATATGACTTTCAACTGACTTTTGAAATCCATTAATTTTAAATACTTTTTTAGTCTGAATTTTTGATTTGTGAATTTGTGATTTGTAAACGGATAGTAAGGTGTTAAGGACCAAAAATGAATGCCATTGCTGCAATTTTCAACTAGTTTGATGTACTAGTTTTAAAAATATTAAAATTAAAAAATGCTTTGACACTTTATAGACTAAAATCGAGCCGCTTGTTTGGCTCAATCGTTCTATCTCCTTAGAATATTCTCCATATTTTGATAACCAAGCGAGTACATTAATAATAATTTCATTTCAGGTTAGAAAACACCGTCTTTACGGGTTTCGAAGTGACGAGCAATCGCATCTTCCTCGCAACACCGAGATTGCGTGTCGGAGTTCCGGCCACCCTGTCGACCATCCCCAGAAATACACCCCCGGGATCCAGCCCCGTCCTTCAAGCCTTCCCGGATTGGTCCATGCACGGAGCCGTTCGAGGGGACGTCAACTGCACCGGGCTTATTTCCGTTTATAGAATCAGGGCTGATTCCTGTAACAGGTTGTGGGTAGGTCACCATTAAAATTATAGCTTTCTCTTTTTTCGGTAGTCATGTAATGTTATGTGACTGACTGAGATGAGAAATTGTCTTTAATATTGTTTCAAGTATTACCAGTTTTGCTAAAAATGAAATATTTTTTTCATTATTATTCCAAATTGACAATGTGCGAAGAACACATAAAGTGATAGTATAGTGTTATTATTATTTTTAAACTAAACTATTTATTTATTTAAACTAAACTATCCAACAGGAACAAATCCTAATTACAGGATTTTAGAAGAAAGAAAAAAATAAATGTAAATATAAATACACACAACAAAGATATTTCCGTAGGAAATTTTCGTTAACTACGACGAAACGAATAATACTAAGAAAACAGTAAACGACGTACGCAATAAAAAAATGTATTCGCCTCGAGAGAGTTGTCACCCCTCGCCGAAACCACACCAGACATCCCCTTGTGCAAATCTAAGGAGCAAAGAAAGCTTCATGAGGGATGCTTGCCAGAAACTCATGCCAATCAACGTAAGCGTGAATGATTTTTTCCTCGAGTGAGGGGGAAGTTTTCCGCGAAGAGAAACAAAACAATAAAAGGAAAAAACCTTAAAGAAATTTAGAAGGAAGGAAAAACTTATTCAAGGATGTAGATTGCCATCCTAGCAGTTGTATAACCGCTACCAGTTCTAAAGCGAGGTTTACTCTGAAATAAAAAGTAATGAGGGTGCTGTTGCCCCTAATACGGTAAATCAGCATCTCAGTAACAGACAGCCGAAGCCAGACTGCACGGTAGTGTCACTGGGCGGCTAACCAGTACTCGACCAATGTTAACGGCCCCACCTTTTTCTTCTTCTTCTACTAGTGGTTAGTCCTAATCAAGTCCCATAGTACCGTGGCCTTATCAGCCCTATTGTACGTCTCACTACTCAGTCCTACTCTGCGAGGAGTATTGCCCGTTTTACAAAGTTCAAAAGCTTCCTTACCGACACTCTCTCAGCTCCTTGGGCTCAAGATAGGGTTTTCCCAGGAACATCATTCTACTACGTGCAAATCTTGGGCACTCGGCCCAGGATATGCAGATAAGTTCCATCCGCCAAGTGACATTGCGGCAGACCTGACTGTCTACAAGCTTTAGCTTGTATAAATTTTTCCTAAATTGACAGTGTCCCATTAGAACTCCCGTCACTTTCCTGAGCCGAATTTTAATCAAGCTCAGCAACTCATTTGTTCTTTCCTTTAAAGGACATTTCATAAGATCCTTCGCATAGCTTTGCCCTGGCCTTGAAGCGTTCTAACTCGGCCCATTTGTCCAGAGACTCCCTGACCACAATGGAGATGTGCCCGGAAGTTCATCTGCTTTCTCGTTTCCATCAATGCCTCCTTTATGTCCTAGTACTCAACACGGTCTAACTGTAGCCAATTCAGTCAGCATTTGTAAACATTCCCACAAAAGTTTTGAACACCTTGGTGTGTTTAAACCCCGTGTTTGATCCCCTATTAGAGTCTCAAATGGTTTGTGGAAGTGGAACCATGGACCATCTTGTCGGATACCATCTCCAGAGTTGGTTCCGACATAAATGTGTCCATAATCCTGGGATAGGGACTACCTCTCCAGTCGTTATTATTCCTGAGTCAGTATGCTGTTAACCGCGTTTCTCTTTCCACCACTATATGAAGCGGTGGTAGATTTAGCATGACTTCTAGTGCAGCCCCACCAATACAAACCTCTCTTCTACTAACTTCACCATTTAAAATAGTCACCGAGATTCTACCACCCCTACAAGATTCAAGCATCTTAGCAAAAAACAACTTACACTACTCCAATTAATTAGGCCGATCACATACCAATAGCAAAACCATCATTATAATAAACAAAACCCAATAAACTTAATATTGGCCAAAAACCCAGTCAAAGTGTCTCCATGGGACGTTAAGAAAATACACGGTAGACAGGTAAAGCATACCTCACCGCAAGTGTGTCATTGAAGTAGTGCCTAGCAGCAAATCAAATAAACAACTAACCTAAAGATATCGCCAAACCTAATAGGTACACAAAAGCCTTATACTGTAAAAAAATCGGTGTGAGTGAAAGCAATAAAGGTTCGAAGTGAATTCATTGGGTGAAATTATCATCTCAATCTCAGCTATCTGGTCTCAGCCAGGACAGGAGGAGGTCCCCGCGAAATGAATTAATTTCAACATTATATATCCTAATTAATCATTTGAGTGATTTATTTTTGCCCTCAATATTTAGTTAATTAAAAACCAAGTCTGAGTAAAAAATTACTCAATAATAGTTAAATTTAAATCATATTAGAGAAAAAGTTAACTCTAGATTGGTTTTATATAATCAGAGTAGAGTCAAAAGTAGCTCAGTTGATAGTTAGCAGTAACTCGGATTTGAGTAAAACTCTCTCATTTCTGACGCAATAGTTTCACTTAATCGGGTGTAGACAGAAATTGATACATTATTGAGTAAAATTGAGTGAAAGAGTGAATTTTTTTAGTGTAAATTGTTTTAAACTAGTAAGGTGCAACTAGTATCCTGTAATAATAAGCATCAAGTTTAAAATTTCAAGAAGTGGGATATGGTAAAAAACATACCAAACGAAGGACTACGGCAGTTTCCTCATTTATTTAAACAATTTTCAATATAATCTGCTTTAACTTCAACGCAACAATGGTAGGTTTTGTATTATTTTTTTAACGTCCTGCGTAGGTAAATATATTCGTAAATAATTTGGTTAATTTTGTAATCACTAGCATTGTAAGCTTTTATAATTTTTAACTTTGGTGCTAGCAAAAATATATTAAAAAATAAATAAGTTATGCAAGTTAATATTAACTTGCATAACTTATTTATTTAATTAAATTCAGATTTATACCATTATTCCATGAAACAAAATTATTCCTCGAACTTTTTGTTGATTTTTCTTAGACGACCTGTAAGAAAACATAAATAATTATTTCATTAAATAATTTAGTATTAATTATATCGATAAAATGATAAATAAATATTTTTTTATTGAGAATCATTAATATTACATACATGCTTATAATGGGTTCTTTCAACTGAATCATTTCCTCTACTTAAATTGTCAGGTAATATTTGTTCCACATATTCATTCTTAGAAACCAAGTCAACATTACTAAAAACTAGGTTGTATGTATTTTAAGCATTGTATAATCTTAGGAAATAAGTTTATCTTAAGAAAATTTCACTCTCGCATAAGTCTAATTTTTATTACTACTATTAGAGGTATAAGTGTATTTTGCAGCAATACTAAATTATTATGCCCGCTAATTCAGAACCACAAGTCATGTATATCAAGCTAACCGTAATAAGTAATGATTAGTAAAAATAGCTTAACCGTTTAATCATAAACTAATTTTTATCGGTACGAGATCTGTTTCAAGTCAACTGAACTAAATATTAGACAAATACTGAAACATGATCGACCATAATTTACTGATGATTTTATTCCAATATAACTCACTAATTAAGATAGCGTTGATCAAAATATAGATAAAACCTTAGTCAGTGTATTTATTAGAAGACAACAAAGTAACAAATAACTTGCATCGGTAATCTTTTATTTTTAACGACGAAAGAACGTACATTCAAGGTGTAACTTTGAATGTGGGGTCATATTTATGCAGAGGTTACCTTTGATCTTTAGAAATACATATCAATAGTTTATTTTCTCGTATTACAACCTACGACCGAATTCCAGGATTCAACAAACCCCTAAAATGTAACCAGCAACGTCCTAGGATGTTCCGCAATCATGCCAGACCACGTCGAGGACGAATCCGACGTCATGTACTCCCCGACGTGCCTGCCAAAACATTTTCCGAAAGGAGGCAATTTCGCCTCACTTTCGAGGACAATAAAAAAAAATCACCACGGTCGAGGATCTGGACACCGTCTTAGTTCCGGACTACCCGCCACTCCACCACGGTACAGTTTCCGACACCGGACCCGATGTCGTTGGAAGCCTCAAATACCGACTCCGCATCACAGCGCGGGTGTCGGTCCGTAGAATGAGGCCAATCGCTCCGAGGATGGCTCCGTGGAAGCCCAACTTTCGACGATGTTTCCAATTTCTCCAACACCGCGGCCGATCTCGCTCGGGTATGCCACCAACGCTCTCTGTGTCCGCAGCAGCGACGATCGCTATCCGACGACGAACCCCGGCGCGCTCCAGGATGATTTTCGGAAATATCCGTCAGAAGTTTTACCACACTTTCCATCCAAGGACGTTATCGGCGTTTCCAGTTTCGAGCGATTTGCTTCAAAATAAAATGCAGCATACTACACCTTGCTGACATTGCTCCATCTAAATTCGAACAGATTCGTATGGCCTATTACGCTGTTATGTGGGGAAACGTGGATTTTACGTTTTCCGCGTTTTCAGCCGTTCCACCCATCCGATCTGGGCCGAACCCTCCAACCACAGTACATCACATTACCGTGGTCACCATAGTCCAAATACGAGCCGAGTTGGAAATGAAGGATTTCACGTTTTCCGAAATTCCTCCTAATAAGTTCTCACGATCTCGCTCGAACCATCAAACCACGGTTCTACCCCATGCCGTGCATACACCCAGTTAATTTGGAGAATATCTAATCAGGCAAAAGCTATCCGTAAGACTTCCCACAAAGACGGAAAATGTTCAACCATCCATCAACCAACCACTATTTCAACCACTATTTCCGTCTTTGGCAACAAAAATCCATCTTGCGAGGGTCCCACCGCTCCAGCGACTCGATTCCCGTGTTCGATATCCAAACCCGCATCCGAGACCAACATTGACCGAAAATCGGAAAATCACATTTTCCGAAATTTTCCGAACATAAGGCCAATTTGCCCGATACTTTGGAAAATAAATGTCTCGACTTTCGGAAAAAATCCAGAGAGGCCAAGGGGAAGGTGTTCCACAGCGTCGGACGTTTTTGGTGAATCCTTCTGGCGGAAAATACGATAGCGTCCCGCCAAACACATGGAGATTGGTGGACTTTCTGAAAAGCGGTTGAACATCTACCCCAGGCATTTGAGGTTTATTAACTGGAACAACTGCTTCCAGCCACCGTGAGACGCGTATATTATTTTATTATTTTCTAATCTTTCATGCGACCTACCGTTCAAAATTTTCATAAACTGTAACCTATTTGAAACATATTTAATACTTTTTGTGCCGAGAAGCCCCTCGCACCTAAAAATCCCATTTTCCGGGGCCTAAGTGCTCCTAGATCTCGCTTCACGGGATATTCCGTCGCGGTCTGTTATTGTTTAATATAAAATAGGCAACCGGTTTCGATATTCTTTACTGTTTCTAACTGACTTTAGAAATAGTTGTTATAATTTGCGTTTTTCATATGTGAAGAAAACTATCAATAATACCTTCACAACAAATTTCTTCCACCGACCACCATCTTGGTTCTAAACTGGTGCAACAATCACTTACGGTACTCCATCAATTTGAGGACTCTAAGGTTCAATATGTAGGTTCTGCTAACCCGGTTTTTAAGAGAGTTTTGCAAAAATAGTACAAAATGGTCATGATGACAGCTATTGATTTATCAATTAATAAATACATACATTTTGAACATAAAATAATATTACTTAAAAACATAGATACATGTTTTTATGTAATTCCTATTTATAAAAACCCGTCGTTCAATTTAGTGTTAGCGCTACTACGACTCTTATTAGAAAACAATATACCTACGTAATAGTTTATTTTATTTATTTTAAATTAAATAAAATTTTTAAAATAACTAGAAATAATACAAAGCATTTTCGTAATTAGTTTCCAAGCATTATTTTTTTTACTGGAAACAAACATTTATTATTACATTAATACAGGGAGTTTCGAAATTCATGCAACAAAATTTGGTCATAGATTTTTAAGACAAATTTGGGGAACCCGTATTTTTCCTTTTTACCAACTGGACCCCTCTTTCGGAGTTACAGCCCCCTGAAATCTGCCCCTAAGAAGTTTTTTATATCTCAAAACTACGAGAATGACTAAATTTTGTACACAGGGGTTTTATGACATGTGGAATCTCACAGTGCTAGGCTTTTTGACGGGAAACCCCCTAAAGACACTTTTTCGTGGGCCCCCTTGTCTTTGGAACCAGAAAAATTTGGTCGCGAATTAGATTTTTTTTTTAATTATTAGTTAGTTAGAAAGCCATTAAATTTAGAAACTTTTGTATCTCTTTATATTTGTTTCGTAAAACGCAATGTTTTTGAGAGAAATGGCAAATCAGGATATGCATTCGATCACATTTTGACATTTTTCTGGAAAATATTGCGTTTTACGAAAAAATTATAAAGAAACAAAAAGTTTCTAAATTTAATGGCTTTCTAATGGACTGCTCATTTTTAAGAAATTTAAATATGCGACCAAATTTTTTTGTCTCCAAAGACAAGGGGACCCACGAAAAATTGTCTTAAAGGGGTTCCCCGCCAAAAATCGTAGCACCCTCAAATTCCATATGTCATAAAACCCCTATGTACTAAATTTAGTGATTCTCGTAGGTACAACAGGGTTCTGAGATATAAAAAAAGATTATTCTTAGGGGCGGACTTCAGGGGGCTGTAACTCCGAAAGAGGAGGCCACCTGGCAAAAATAAAAAATACAGGTCCCCTAAATTTGTCTTAAGAATCTGTGACCAAATTTTGTTGCATGAATTTCATGACACCCTGTATATGGACTATAATTTAAGTGGTATCTTTATATAAATTTTTTTATATTGTATGCTGTTGAATATTTCAAGAACAGATTTTGCAAAAAAAGACTTGATTTAAAAATTTTTGTTACTAAGAAACTATTTAAAAATCTAAAAATGTCGAATGTTTCCCATTAAGAAAACGAGTTACAAAAAGACTACAAAGGAAAATATTATATTTTTTTATTTTTTTTTTTCTTGTAAAATGATTTACATTCACATTAACATTTAATAAATCAATACAACCGACACATTCAAAACAAATTTATCGACAAAAAATAATTCATATCTTATAAATTCATAATGAAATAAGCTTTTAGTTGCTTATAATTAATATAAAAAACGTAAATTACCCCATAATAAATATAGAAATAACTACAATTTTCCAACGTTTAATGATAATAATATACATATTGGGAATAGTTTAATAATTATATATCTGGCATTTGGTTTATTTTACATAAAACTAATTACATAGGTACTCTAAAATAATTACCATACTAAATGGGTAATAGAATTCCCATCATAGTTTGAAAACACTTTGTTAATTGTTACGTGCTACAATAGCTGATCGTGATTTATTGGATTAATAAAAAACTTGTTTTATAGATTAGAAGAAGAAATATTCAGGTTTTCATTTTACATTTACAATAATTTTTCTGTTTATCAAATGTTTAATTCACGTCTATTTTTAACAAATGAGGTAGACGTGATTTTGCAAATTAACAAATTGCTTATTTTTTTTAATAACTACGTTTTATTTACGTACAACAGCTTGTAGACTACAATAGAAGATTTTTTTATTGTATCTAATTATATTTTATTAGAATATATTACGTTTTGGATTTCCTGAAGTATTTAATTTCAATTTACATATTTCGTTTTGATAGTCGCATGTATTAGTATTTCTTTATTTATTATAGGAGTATCATAAAACACGTTTCTGAATAATTAAAAAAATTATCTGCTACAAAATTTATTGAAACAAAAAAGCTTTTCTTCATTTTCATAGAACCTGCTGCTTAAGAGAAAACTTAAAGAGATGTTAAAATAAAAAATATATATACAGGGTGTCCCGGTACTTGATACAAAAAAGTCTAGTACAGATAAATGAGGTCAAAATAATATAAATTCTTCAAATACTTTTCATTCGGGCCTTCCTTAACAAGTTACGGGACCTCAAAGGTGAAAATTAAAAAGTTGTTTTTATTTACATAATCTAAACTATTAACTTCAGCATAATGCAAATTTAGTGATTGATAACACATGCGTACAGTTTGTTTTTGATGTTATAAGTGAAACTTCATTATGCCCAGAACGCCAGGGACGGACTATGCCCAATGGTTAACAACCCAGAATTTTTGCATAAATGACGATCGGAATCTGCCTGCATCAAAAATAAGTTCCCTGGAAAATTTGCCAACGATAATACCCTCTTGGTCAATATCGGTAAAATTGACAGTTTAGGAAATATTTGTGATTTTGTCACGGTGGTCATCAAGAGGCGCCTCCGCCGTTTTTTGTTTTTAATTTTTAATTGGACATAATTACTATGATAGAACCGTACATATTTTCAAAAAAAAAGGGCCTAGAAAATCTTACTGTCTGCTAATGTAATTTGATAAACACAGTTTACACATAACACAAACTATAAAAAAAAACTAGAATAAGTTAATAAGTTAAAGTAAGTTAAAAAATAATTTAAAAGATAGAAAACTATCAAAATACATTTTCAATATGGACACCTTCCTCCTCCACACACTTCCTAAGTCTAAGAATGTTATCTGTTTGTACTCGAAATAGAATTTCTGGGGTATGTCTAATATTATCACAATGGAAATTAATTCTTTGTAGCAATTCATCCATTGTCTGTACTGGTGTTGAGTACATTAAACTTTTAAGATATCCCCACATGAAGAAGTCTATCGGGTTAAAGTCTGGAGAACTAGGCGGCCATGAAATTGGGTCTCCTCTCCCGATCCATTTATTATTAAACATAATGGATAAATAATTTCGTACATCAAGATTGAAATGGGGAGGAGACCCTTCGTGCATGAACCAAACGTTTCTTTGGGTGTCTAATGGAACATCGTCTAATAGTGGCTGCAAATTATTTTACAAAACCTCCAAATATCGATGTTCATTCAGACATTCGTCAAAAACATATGGAGCTATTAAATTATTACCCCCTATTCCTGCCCATACATTAATAGTGGGTAATAATTTAATAGGTCTATACGTTTTTGATAAACGTCTGAATGTACATCGACATAATAATAGTAATAATAATAATAACAATAATAATNAAGTCGGGGACCCTCTGAGGTGGATTTTAATTTTAATTTTAAAAAGGCTAATTTTCCCGCTTTATATCAGGAACTGTCATTGGTTGACTGGTCTCCTTTAAAAAGTTTTACGTGTGTCAATCAACTTGTTTTTAAGTTTTATGAAATATTAAATTCAATTTTCATTAAACATGTTCCACGTAAGATATTTTCTAATAAATGCTATCCGCCATGGTTTGATGGTGATTTAATTAGATCTATTAAGCTGAAGAATAATGCGTGGCATATAATAATAATAATAATAATAATAATAATATGCCTTTATTTTCATATGAAAAACAAATTATTGAACATAATCATATAAATGGCGGCGAGATCTAGCAGAGCTACTCATTCTAACCGCCGTTTTACAAAAAAAAAATACATAAATATATATACACAGAATAAATAAACACTACTATGTTTTAAGGGTATCAATGTGTTTCTTAATTGCTATTTTAAAACATTTGGAGTTGAATACTTATTTTAACTTATTCCTTATTTTTTTTCTATATTTTGTTAGGTGTAAAGTGTATTTGTCAAATTTTATTAGTGAACATTACATTAGCAGACAGTAAGATTTACTAGGCTCTTATTTTAAAAATATGTACGGTTCTAGCACAGTAATTATGTGCAATTAATAATTTAAAAAAAAATGGTGGAGGCGCCGCTCTATGTGTATTGTGACATAAAATCACAAATATTCCCTAAACTGTTAATTTTAGCGAGTTCAACCAGAGAATCTTATCGTTGGCAAATTCTTCAGGGAATTTATTTTGATGCAGGCAGATTTCGATCCTCATCTATGCAAAAATTCTGGGTTGTTAACCATTTAACATAGCCTGTCCCTGGCGTTCTGGGTATAATGAAGACTAGACTTACAACATCAAAAACAAGCTGTACGCATGTGTTATTGATCACCAAATTCGCTTTAAACTGAAGTTAATAGTTTAGAGACTGTAAATAAAAATATCTTTTTAATTTTCACCTTTAAGGGCCCGTAACTTGTTAGCGAAGGTCCGTATGAAAAAAATTTATATGAAGAACTGATATTATTTAGACCTCGTCTATTTGTATTCTACTTTTTTGTATCAAGTACCGGGACACCCGTGCAAAGAAAGAACGAAAGAAACTTGAACTAATGAATTGTCTAATTAATAGTAAAAATTCTCGAAACATTTGTACATACGCCTTTGGCGGAAATATAAGTCAATAGGTACCTACCAAAACTACTAATTTAGGCATATGTGTTTATACTTATATCGGCATAGAAAATTTACATTTTTTTCTCTGCCCCCTTTAACTTAATGTTATCCTCAATTTGTTCTTTCTACTGTTTTAACACCAACATAACTTTATCAATTTTTGTAATTCTATTATACGGGGTCTTCAGAAAATAACCGAACTTTAGTTTTTTAAACTTTATTGTTAATTTTATACATTATTTGTCCTTGTCGTCTTCAAAGTACTCCCCTCCCATATTTACATAATTTGGAACAGTTTGGGATAGTTTAATTTGAAATAGCCTTTGAAGCCTCTAACGAATTTGCTTTGATGTCATCAATAGTTTGAAATCGACGTCCTTTCAGCACTGATTTTAATTTCGGAAATAAGAAAAAATCGCAAGGAGCCAGATCTGGCGAGTAAGGAGGTTGAGGAAGGACAGTAATCTTATTTTTGGTACAAAACTGCTGAATGTGCGGGCGATTGTCATGGTGCAAGAACCATGAGTTGTCTCGCCACAATTCTGGTCTCTTTTTTTGCGGATTTTTTCACGTAACTATTGTAAAACGCCTTAATAGAACGCACGGTTCACTTGAGGCACATAATCAAAACGCACAATTCCAAGTCGAAAAAAACAGTGATCATCACTTTGACATTGGATCGAGACTGACGTGTTTTCTTGGGGTGTGGAGATCCTTTGCTAATCCATTGTGATGACTGAACTTTTGTCTCAATGTCGTAGCCGTAAACCCAGCTTTAGCCTCCCGTTATGATCCTCTGAATGAACGTTTCATCGTCACTGGACTGTTCAAGGAGTTGCCGACAAACGTTCACACGATTTTCTTTCTGTTGTTCGGTCACCAAATGAGGAACAAGTTTTGCTTGCATGTTCAATTTTTCAGTCAAAATTTCATGGCATTACCCAATTGAGATTCTAACCGCTTCTGCAATTTCTCTGGCAGTCAATCGTCGATTACACGCACCAGATCTTTGACTTTCTGAATGAGCTGGTCGAGGATCATCTTCAATTGACTGACAACAATTTTTACACTCCTAACGTTGCGTACGACCCAGAGCATCGTTTCACGCAAAATTTTACGTTGCACCTATGTTCCAGAAAATTGCATATTTTAAAAATCGTACTTAAATACGATGCACTCAAACAACAATATCACGAAAGTTAAATGAGATATCAACAATCCAAGAACATATGATTACAGAGGAAGTTATGCGTAACGCAATGCTGCCAACAGCATATGACTAAATATCTCTATTAGCGCCTAATAAAAAAAGTTCGGTTATTTTCTGAACAGGTCTCGTATACTATTATTATACGAACATTTTTCTTTATTTGAAGGATATGAAATTCATTTTAGATTTACTAGATATTATAAACAAATTTCGCTTCAACAATTTATTTGCAATTATTGTTATTTTTAAGGTTTTGGATTCAGGGGTTATGACATCCCTAGACGACTTTACAAGAGTGTGTAACCCCAAACTGATGGTGTTTGATCTAAGAACGGACCAGATAGTACGCACTGTGATTTTCCCAAGAGAGGTGCTTAGGCCATCTTCACTTCTAACCAATTTGATAATAGATGAAGATGTCCAAGGAAGATGCGATTCGGCATTTGTATACATGTCAGACACAGCGTCGCCAGGTAAAAAAAAATATTTAATTAGGTTATAAGTTGCTTTAGAAATGTATGACAATTTAGTAATTATTTAAGAATTCCTGCTACATGATGTCAATTCAAAGAAAATCGTTAAGAGAACTGTATATTTTAAGTAATATTTGTTATTATTTATTAGTTTTAATACCAATTTCTAATTTTCAAAATTATAAAAGAAGATTCTATAAACAGTTGTTGCAGAAACAAAATTAGATACAGTTTAAAAAGTATTCAGTTTTGTGGGACTCGATGAAGTGATTGTATAACCTCATCACCATGCAAAGTATTTATTACATGTATGTAAACACATAGGAGAATTCATATAATTAAAATTATCTCATTCATTAGTTGACATTGATACATCAACACGATATTTTACTACACTATTATTAGAAGTGTAGTGTAGTACTCATCTTTTCCTTGTTCAAAGTTATGTTATTATTACATCTCTCTAGGTTAGTAAAGTCTTTAATAATTACATACTATTACAAACGTCAATTTATACTACAGTAAAGAGATAAAAACAAGGTGCTACGCATCTTTAAATTTTAATAGCGTAATAATTCTGAAGACTGAAACACCTAAAACTATTTTTATTTGTTGTTCCTAAGTTACAAGTCCATGAAATGAAATGTAAACCAAAAGATTTAAATTCATGATGCAAATAAAAATGTATCTTCATTAATAATATCTTCCAAATACTTTCCTTCATTCTGAATGCAAGCTTACTCGTTATGCTGATAGATGATGCTTGTTTCCTCCTGATAGTTGTTCAATTTGTTGACTACACTTGAATAATTCAGCTCTAATAGCGTTTGAGATTTGCACATAAGCCTGTAACTTGAGAACAAATAAAGATCGACATATCACTTCTGTCTAAATGTCAAATTTTCCATGTTTTGAAAAGTTATCTTATTGAATAATACCTCTTATATGTTCAATGAATAAGTGTGATATACATAGATATACTTTATTTATATTTTTCAATAGCTTTATAATTTTGATTTAGGTCTAGTGGTATATGACGGTTTAAAGGACCAAGCTTGGAGAATAATGCATCCAGCTTTCTTCCCTGATCCAGACTTCTCGGACTACAATGTCGATGGCGAGTCATTTACACTGATGGACGGCGTAGTAGGCTTAGCACACTCTCCCACACTATCGACACTTTATTTCCAACCTTTAGCAACTGACAGGTGAGAAACCAATTGATTGCATAATAAAATCTAATATACTTTAAACAATTTGAGTCAAACAATTCTGAACAAATGAAATGAGCTTGATTTAAATATTATACTGTCTTGATAATTGTCAATAATTGAACAATTGTCGTAAATTTCTTAAGAGATGTTTGCTCTCTTTTTCAAAAGAAGCTCTAAAACTGTTGATAAGTCCTCTGACTGATTTGTATAGGTATGCTGCATATACTTACTGGATCATGGTTTAAAGTCACTGACTGTGATATGCCATCCCTTGATTTATATAATGAGTCGTTCATAAACCCTCACCACGTTGAAATTTTTCTATATTTCTGCCTCTTCTCTATAAATCAAAACCTTACCTCTCTCACTAGAATTCTGGTACTACTTAAATATACAATACTTTGAGGCTCCACGGATATAACAATGTAAAAACACTTCTGGGATTTGGGAGAAAATGGTACCTTTCCTTTTCTGGGTCGTCATCACATACGGATCGGAATCTGAACGGTGAGTCTCATCACCACCCAATTTAGAAACAAAGTATCGTCAATATATTATTGCAACGAGCACTCGCCATCTGTGTACCAGAATATTTGGATAAAGGATTAACTGATGATCAGTTATGAGAGAAAATTGATATTCTAAGGGCAAGAAATAAGAAAGAAAGGAAAGAATTAATATCTGACAACAAACATATCCACATTGTATGTATATACGAATGCACTGACAAGACAGGCCGCCTTTTCAAAAATTGCAATACTGTCTATGGTACTTCAAAGGAAATGAGAGTAGTTTTTCTCAAGGTACAGCATCCTATGTGTGGCAAAATATACTTTAAGCAAACAGGAGCAAAATGTGAGCTATAACAATATAGAAAAATCAGTATTTGATCAAGACTCTGCAGAGAACTACTAGAAAAATCTGGATAATTTCAACGAAAGCGAAAGACAACGACGCAAAAGCTTAAAACTACTTCGAAAACGGTTCATACCTGCAAATCAAGGATATATCTTCATGCGGTTTTCAACTGATACTTTCATTCGTTTGTTAACTTTTTCCTTTATCAACCAAAAATATCATTTATCATTTCAATTATTATTTTCAAGAAAATGTGGAAAGTTTATTCATTTTTAAAAAATCGCCATCTTTTACAATACAAACCAAAATGATTACCTAATATAATAAAAATTTGATGAATTAACATAGGTATTCTCTTTGTAATGGTATCAAGTTTGCAATTTATTATGAATCAAACCAAATATAGGCATTTTTTTCAAATAATGTTACTCCTCCTCTCCTTTCCTTATTTGACACGTTACATTAAAAACTGTGTAAACAAAACAAGATAAACCATGTTCAGAATTACAATGAATACAATTTGATCCATCCTAATTAAATACATTTGAAAAAGTGCGTTTTTGTAGTTGATCATGCCTATTAGACCATATCTTAACGATATGAGAAACTTATTTGAACACCTTATAATAATGGTTTCTTTTACATTTTCCCCTAACATTTTTTTATTTATGTACTTTTTTCGGTATGAAATCATTAATTAAACTCAAAATTAAGAAATAATTTGACAAAGCAAATAATGTACCACAATAAATAATTTTGAAAGTATTTATATAGAAACAATTAATAAAACATAACAAGGCTAACTAAAATTACATAAGCAGTGAAACAATGTCTGCTGAAATATTAATAAATGCCGACACAAGCAACTGCAAAATTTCTATTTCTTTTTCATTTGCTGACGTACGTTTTCAGTTAAAAGTTAACAATACTTTAAGAGAACTTAATTAGCTAAATGGTGAGAGTAGATTAATTCTATAAATAATATAAAATTATCGGAAAATGTATTTCCAACCTCTGTTTTATAGTTACTACGAAACAATTGCAAAATATTGTTAACACTAATTATTTATAATTGTTTCGTCTACGTAACTACTCACGACTTCTTCCTAACCGCCATAAGGATGTGGGGATTTCTTTTGAAAACTCCACAGTTTTGTTTTTACTTCTTGCGGCTTGTGGTTGACCAGATCGAGACTTACAGTACATCCGTTGGTCTATATTTACTTTTTGGTTGAAACATCAACTTTCTTCGTTAACGAGAATTTATTGAATCAAACGGATATTAAGCAAGTTTTCAGACGTTGATATGTTACCGTGTTTTGAATTTATTTTTTCCGAATTCATTTTCCGTGGTCGGCTGAACGGCTAGAAAAGTTAACAGACCATGGCTGATACCTGAAAGATGTTGTTTCATTCAGTAACGACCCGGTAATTCCGTAAACTACTATAAGGCGCGTTTTTTTTAGTAAGATTGCTTTAAATTGAAAAGAAAAATGGTAAAATAATGATTATATGTTACACCTGAACCTGTAGAGTTTTCTTCATTTTTTCCAAATAATATTTTTTTTGATTAATAACCAGTTAATAATAAGTTACTGTTGGACTGGGAATTAAATACCTTTCATTTATTTTTTACCTCCATAAATTTATTTTAATAAGAAATTGCACTGAAAATAGGTACACCTACGAAGAAACACGCCTACGTAACTGCAAAACAGGGTGTGTACGGACCTCACCTTGAATGCTTGGAAAAAAACTCATATCAACACTTGTTTAAGCGGTATTAAATGATAATATAAAAAATGTTCCCAATTCGGGAATACATTTCTCTAAATCTGAAACTCAAAATTTCAAATTTTAATGCATCGTAAAGAGTAGATTTTTCTTCAGTAGTTTTTTTCTAATTCAGTCACTGAAAAAATATATTGAAACGTAATATTTTCGTTATTATTAACAATTGAACTAAACATTTTTATATAATTTTTATATATATCTATAGGAGATCATGAATAAGTATTATTATCTTGCTAAATGAAAATTTCAATCAAGTGATTGAAATTTTTTTCCTAACAATTTCAAAAAGAATCAATACAGTGAAAACATAGTTTTTTATTCAAGATAACTCCTAGTCTTATAGTGAAAATTTTTGCAAGATCTAAAATGGATGGATATAATTATTCACTTGCATCTCAACTCAAATATTTTTATAAATGACGAAGTTGTATATAAGTATATATGTATCTTGCAACATCTGTACATTTTTAGATACAATAACGTATAATTTGAAAATTTTGAAAACTCATATATTAACAGATGTTCATGCTATAATCTCAATTTTTTCCATAATTTTTCGCCCTCCATTGTTGTTATAATTCACGTGAGGGAGGAATATGCTTCTAATGTATAGTAATATGGAGTCAATAAGTGTAAAATACTAATACACAAAAACCGAAATGTATCTATTACCGATCTAGTTATCAAGTTATACTGAAATATCACGTACTGGCGATCTTTGTTTATTGACACACTTGGCGCGGATCTTATTTAAGAAACGCACCTTCCTTCTTCTACCACCTGCGGTATAAAATAAAAAAAATTACAATAAATTAAGTCGTAAAAAGTCATATTTATATGGTCTTAATTCTTTTTGCTTTCACATTGAACCAAAAATTGCTCTACATCTACTATACGAAGTGTAACAGTTGCATTGTGACAAACTTCCAAAGCTCATTCCTCTACTCAAAACGAACAAACAAAAGGTAGCAATAATGTATTTTTATAAAACGACTCCCAAGAACTTCATGATCCCCAAAGATTAGATATAAAATACAGTTCTTAAGCAGTTATTCCATTGAGAAAAAAAATAGAAGGGGTTAAAACCTTCCTTTCAGATTTGGATACAATATAGTTGTAAAAAGCATATTTATACGATCTTAATCCTTTCTTCGTTCATAATAAGCCAAAAATTGCTGTACGTCTACTATACGAAGTGTAACAGCTGCGTCGTGACAAACTTCCAGTACTCAAAACTGTACTCAAAACAAACAAACAAAAGATCGGAATAACGTATTTTTATAAAACGATTCCCAAGGACATCATGATCTTCAAATAATAGATATGGATAATAATTTTTAATCAGATCGATGTCATTGAAAAAAACTACAAGTTATTGCATAAAACCTCCCTTTACAGATTTGGATAGACCATATCCAATGAAGTCGTCTGTGCCACAAACCATTGCAACATTAACAGCTCGTCAGCAGCAGACAATAGATAAAAGCCAATTAGTCTGCTTTATTTTCTTAACAATTATTATAAAAGATTAACAATCAATAACACAAGGCCACAAAAAAGAAACAAAGTATGGTCAGTTCGTGTTTTGATCCTAATATCAAGACGGGTCAGTGATTGGGAAAATATTCGAATTCATGATTGCATTATACTATAACGCCATAACACTGTAGCTACCTAATCCCGTAATCACATAATCCCGCAACTCCATAACCCGGGATATATAAGAATATAAAACCGTGAAGCTAGGTGGGAACATGGATCTTCAGGCGTTCGAAACCACATGAGATTTCCTAACCCAATAACCCCATAATGATGTATAACCCCAAAGCTCTAAAGTATATAACTGTGAGTTAGCAAGCTTCTATAAGGAAATAACCCAATAACCACGTAATCCGATAACCCTGAGTGCGCAAAGGTGTATAACCACAAAACTCTAAGGAATTGATTCTGTAGTCTTGTTCTAACTCCGTAATATCTTAACGCATGGCATGCAAGCTCCAGTATGGTCCATGGTCCGCGAAATACAGATTTCTGTTACAAAAGTCACCCGGAATGTTTTCTATTTGTATTTACCTACACTGAAAAAACATAATAGTACATCCTTGACTGTACAATCAAAGACCTTTTATACAGTCACAGTTTTTGTGATCAAAATCGTTCAATTAACATATCACAGGATTGTGGAGATATACCTAAGGTTGGGGGACTATGGTGCAATGAGATTATGAATTCCAATGTTTTTCCAACCACTGACTACTCAAGTCGGTTATAAAAACACTCGGAAACCGCTTTCTAAAGGAGTTTCTTTATTTTAGAGTCAAAACACGTTTGATCACGTTTCAATAGGTCAAAATACTACGTGATACACAGGTAGGTTCATGATCCAGTCCTATTTGTTATTGTGGCTCTACGTAATTTAAATCTCTTTAAATTTAATTTAATAATATTTATAATGGCCTATCGAATTCTAAAAGAAGATTTGTCATATCAAATCATGTTGGAATCTTTCAGATTACTCCTAATTCCAATGCTACTGGTTAATATTTGTCCAAATTTAGCATAAACCTAGCTCTTACCAATTATAAAATTTGATGTTACATCAGCAATGGTTCTTGAGATCAAAAGCTGGGTTCAATTTTCAATTTTTAAAGTATTGTGAAGCCCTAATAGTCCGGTCGGCAGAGGCCGAAAAGTTACTGTTGGTGACATTTTCTTGATAACTCGGAAATAACTACACAGGAATACTTTAAATGATGAGTACAATAACAGGCTAATTTGCTGACAAAGTATTTTATCAGGAAAAAAGTTATTAACAATTTAATCGTGAAAAAAATTTTATTTAGTAGTTTTCTTTAAATAACCCAGCGGGATGACTTTGTACGAAAAAATGCTTAGGACATGATTTTGTTCGTAATAAAAATAGCTACAAAATGGCGGTGGTCCGAATAAGAATTTTGTAATAACAAAGCCGTGACTGAAAAAACGGTATAAAACGTCAATTTTTTAAAGTTACTGTAAAAATGTCAATTATAAACAAAAAGTGATAAAACTTTCGAAAACTATAGTTCAATATACCTATATACAATAATGACGCTAAAGCCGAAAATCCGGAGAGCAAAACTTTTTGTTCTATAAGGTTTTATACATCCATCGGCNATTACTCCTAATTCCAATGTTACTGGTTAATATTTGTCCAAATTTAGCATAAACCTAGCTCTTACCAATTATAAAATTTGATGTTACATCAGCAATGATTCTTGAGATCAAAAGCTGGGTTCAATTTTCAATTTTTAAAGTATTGTGAAGCCCTAATAGTCCGGTCGGCAGAGGCCGAAAAGTTACTGTTGGTGACATTTTCTTGATAACTCGGAAATAACTACACAGGAATACTTTAAATGATGAGTACAATAACAGGCTAATTTCCTGACAAAGTATTTTATCAGGAAAAAAGTTATTAACAATTTAATCGTGAAAAAAATTTTATTTAGTAGTTTTCTTTAAATAACCCAGCGGGATGACTTTGTACGAAAAAATGCTTAGGACATGATTTTGTTCGTAATAAAAATAGCTACAAAATGGCGGTGGTCCGAATAAGAATTTTGTAATAACAAAGCCGTGACTGAAAAAACGGTATAAAACGTCAATTTTTTAAAGTTGCTGTAAAAATGTCAATTATAAACAAAAAGTGATAAAACTTTCGAAAACTATAGTTCAATATACCTATATACAATAATGACGCTAAAGCCGAAAATCCGGAGAGCAAAACTTTTTGTTCTATAAGGTTTTATACATCCATAGGCATCTGAAACTCGAAACTTTGCCAAATTTGTTCTAAGTTTTGGTATACAGATAGTATAAATATGCAGAAACAAAAGCAATTTGCAAAATTCAATTATCTTCATTTTTGCAGCTTTGGTAAGGTTTTATACGTCACCGTTTTTTTAATTTTTGGAAAAATATATATGCATATTTATAAAACATTTCATCACGGTAAATTAACCAGCACAATTACCTACAATTAAAAAAAAATAATTTTCATCGTTTAGATCCTAAGCGACTTACCATTTTGCGCCTGTTAACCGTAGTCGTACATTATTCAACATATCAACATAAAACAAAATCGTACGTGTGGGGTAAACCTTTAACTTTCCATTTTCGAGCGCGAGCTCCGCTCTTCGGCGCTTGTATACTATTAGAAATATGCAACAGTAAATTTAAACAATTGTTTACTTAAAGTTAAAGGTTTACCCCACACGTACGATTTTGTTTTATGTTAATATGTTGAATAATGTACGACTACGGCTAACAGGCGCAAAATGTTAAGTAGCTTAGGATCTAAACGATGAAAATATATATTTTTTTAAATTGTAGGTAATTATGCTGGCTAATCTACCGTAATGGAATATTTTATAAATATACATAAATATACGTCCAAAAATTAAAAAAACGGTGACGTATAAAACTAGGGTGACGTATAAAACCTTACCAAAACTGCAAAAATGAAGATACTTGAATTTTGCAAATTGCTTTTGGTTTCTGCATATTTACACTATGTGTGTACCAAATTTCAAGTGTCAGCAAAGCTTCGAACAAATTTGGCAAAGTTTCGAGTTTCAGATGCCGATGAATGTATAACACCTTATAGAACAAAAAGTTTTGCTCTCCTGATTTTCGGCTTTAGCGTCATTATTGTATATATATTGAACTATAGTTTTCGAAAGTTTTATCACTTTTTGTTTATAATTGACATTTTTACAGCAACTTAAAAAAAATGGCGTTTTAAACCGTTTTTTCAATCTCACGGCTTTGTTATTGCAAATTTCGTAATCGGACCACCGCCATTTTGTAGCTATTTTTATTACGAACAAAATCATGTCCTAAGCATTTTTTCGTCATCCCGAGTTATTTAAAGAAAACTACTAAAAAAAATTTTTTTCACGATTAAATTGTTAATAACTTTTTTCCTGATGAAATACTTTGTCAGCAAATTAGCCTGATATTGTACTCATCATTTAAAGTAGGCCTGTGTAGTTATTTCCGGGTTATCACGGTTTGACACAGGCCGATCCTCTACCAACTGGACTATAAGGAAAAGTTTTGATTAGAAAATATGATTCCTCTTTTTGCTTATTCTGAGGAATCAGTCCTAAAACATTGATCATATTATTAATAAACAAATTATCTTTCAGACTATTTAGCATCCCCACATCAGCGTTAACCAAAGGTCCACCAGTCGAATTCGAACAAATGCCAGTATCACTTGTTGGAAAAAAATCGTCACAAGGCCTGGGACTAACTATAAGTCTCACCGACGATACTCTTTACTTCAGCCCGTTAACTGAAACGGCAGTAGCCACTTGGAACCCAGTGACAGGCCAACAAAGGTAAGAAAGAAGGCACCTTTCTTTTTAATTTCTATTATAGAATTTAAATTTTTCATAATTCTCTCCTCAAGAATAATTTTTCACTGACCTTTTGACATATTTATTTCAGACTGCTTGCCTATGACTCAGAGAAACTTCAATTTCCCGCAGAACTGAGGTGGCTGAATGACGGCAGCGTATGGTTATTGAGTACAAGGTTCCAGAAGTTCTTCAAAAGAACCATTATATCATCGGAAATTAATTTAAGAATCATTAGAATCCCCCCTAAAAACGGACTTTCGCGGGGTGTAAACAATCATTTACTTTATTAATTTTTCTTTTTGCGTATTCGCATACTGTTGTCATACCGTTACCTACCTACTTTACTATCCATTTATAACATAATATTGATTAAGATAAGCCTGCCAAAAATGTAGTTTAAAACTGTAAATTCAAGGGAACAGTAATTTAAGTTTTAGAACATATTTCTCTTTGTTTTAGAATTAATTGTACAATGATTTAAAAGAATGAATGCCCCGAAGAATCCACAATAAAATGCCTGATCATGACACTGTTAATTTCCAAGGTTTTCGTTTAAATGTAAAAGACTGCAATATTGATATAGCAAAATTTGTATTCAAAGTTATATACATAAAACATAAACAATATTAATTAACATATATAAATATATCTAAATGCTAAACAAAATTGTGGATTTCCCACACAACTGGTTAATTAAGTAAAAACCGAGAAAAAATCAATTTTATTAAGTAACAAAAATCAAACAGCCTGTCTTTTGATATTTTCACTTTTTAAATTTGATTAAATAGATATTTTACACAAATGATATTTTCCAGAAAAGAAAATTTTATACATTATTTTGAAACAATTATTTTACAAAAAGTAGAATTAAAGGTGTAGGTACCTAAATTATTTATGTTTATTGTATAAATTTAATTATGTAATTTTTGCAGTTAGGATTAATTGTAAAATAGGCCAATTTAATGCCTTTTCAAAGCTAGCATAAAACAATAAATACATTTTTTTCTCGGAAACGATTTCGTAGATTTTTTATGATCTCTAATAATGAGTAATTTAAATTTTTGAAAAACCTCACAAAAAATATTCTGACCATTTAAATTTTTTGTGGCTTTATATATATTATAACTTTTATGTTTTTCCATTCACAGATGTAGCTTGTTACCAATAATAAGTATACCACGTTTGAAAAAAACATTGTTTTGAGAAAAAGTTTCGGCAAAATATCAATTAAAAAAACGTAATTTTGAAATTATCGACTCCGTTGCTATTAACTCACAGGAAAAGGGACACAGAAACTTCTGTTATAATCTAATAACTACTAGATAAAGTGATTAAATTTAGGATACAATTTGTAGTTTTAAGTTTTATTCTTGTGTTTTCACAAATATCTTTTATTATTTCATTTAGTGACATTTGTACAATCTTATTGTCTTCATCATTATCAGAAACAAAGAAGTATGGAATATTTTGACATTTTTTAATTTGAATGTTATAATAATCTCAGTCTCAGGAAACAGACTTATTTCATAAAACTCAACACTACTAATACATCTTTTTAATATTAATTTTAAAGTAAGAAAATTGACATTATGTAATTTGATACAGTTCATTTACTTTAATAATTTCCTAATAATACCGTATTTTTTTTATATATATTTCATGTCATTTATTCGAAAAAAAAACAATCACATCTACTATAAATATCTATGGATGTATTTGTTATAAGGGTATTTATATGTAGGTAAAACGTAAATAAACATACTTTACAGTATTTATAAATAAAAGATTTTAGTTTTCAATGTCAACTAAGAAATTTTATTTTTTCGAACTTTTGTATTTTTATACTGTTATATGTACATTAGTACAGTAGAATTTAAGCCATGTAAAAATATTTTACAATACACAATATTACTAGTCCAAGAAAGGCCTTATAATTATTGAATTGGGACAAACGTTATTAGGTACAATATTTTTGCATTACGTTTTTATATATAAATATAAAACTATAAATAAAAAGTAATTAAACTATTAATAAGTGGTTTTACTTATACAGTAGAAAAGGTGTTTGGATTTCCCTATACCTTTCTAAAGAATATATTTTAAAGAATAACTGAATAAACCGAAATATACATTAAAAGACAACAAAACTTTTTTAAAAATGATGGATATGTACCAAATACAAACAAATATAAATATTACTTACCTTCAATTTTCTTTTAAATATGTAATGGTCAGCAATTATGTGAAATTTTACTTGTAGCTGTTTTACATTGACAATTTATTGATCAATTAATTCATGAAGTCGCTTCATCAAGAAATTGGACAAGTGTAATGCACCAAATCTGTTGTCAAATAACTTCATGAATTTATTCATCAAGTTCTTGACGAATTAGAACATGTTCCAATTTTCGTCAATTTCTTCGTGAAGTTCAGAAGTACCAACTCAACAGATTTCCAGCCTCAGATCAGTAATGAAGTTATGTTATTGGAATATGTAAATAATTGTGTGGCGTCGTACTAGTTTTGCATTGTTTTTAGACTGATTTGTTACTTACAAACACTAATATTTATATAATATGTGTCAAAACGGAACCGCTGTTGTATCACTACAATTATGAGTGAAAAGGTGACATTTTTGAAATTTATTTGCTTCTTTGATTCGTTGGTAGAACTGATTCATGCGTCAAAAAACTTGACAAAGTCTGTAGCAGTGTAAAACCACACGGTTTACCAATAAATTCGTGAATTAATTCATGAAGAACTTCGTCAATTTATTCATCAATAAATTGTCAATGTAAAACAGCTATTACTAATAAAATTTGGAGCAATTGTGAATTTTCGGGCATTCCCTTTTCATTTCAAATAATGGCGTCCACGTACCACTTCCGGTTATACCGGAAGTCGCCATCAACTTGCTTATTTTAAATGGAACACCCTATATATATTATTGCAATTTTGGATTGTACGTGTTATTTTAGGTGGACTTTTATGATGTTTCCCTATTCCTAAAATTAACCGTTTTCGAGATATTTAATTAAAAAAAAAATGGAGAGAAACAGTGACTAGCTTCAAACCATGTGTATTTTATAGTAAGAAAGATAAAGATAAAGCAACAATATTTATGGTGGGATAGCTAGACCCCTAAGCTTCCCATCCATACTTTCAAAGTGGCTTAATTGCATACATGGTGCTAGAAATGCCGAGTTTAATTAACTGCAAACCTTCATAAGTCGATTTTTTTAAATGGAACACCCTGTATGTTTTTCTATAATCTGATACACAATTTTATTCTCTTTGGAACGGTATCAGGGTTCCCTATACCTATCTCTTCTAGTTTTTAAGTTATCTGCTATTTTTCGTGCAATCACCTAAAATCATGTAATTTCTTGCGAGGATAGCTGTGTAATTTTTAGCAAAACTTCAAAACAAACAACTAAACTGTCAGTTTGTTGTTAGTCTCTTGCAGTGACAGTTTAATTTAGTGTTTATAAGAAATGGAAAACAATACATATTCAAATGCTGATATTTTAAATTTATTATTCATTCACGGACGCTGCAATGGGATTATAAGCTGAACATGTACAGTTTTTAATGAGACATATCCAAATTTGCCACCAATGAGCAGAAAAAAGTTAAGAAGAATTTTAGCAAATCAACTAGAGTATGGTCGAATTTGTGCAGAAAGAATTTTACCAGAACCAGTAACTTCAAATGAAGATAATGTAATAAATGTATTTTAATGTTCTAATGGGCCTTCACCGTGAGACACCCTGTATATCTGTTTATACGAATTTAAGCTATTTTCTTTCTCACCCATATAGCAGTCATTGTAATCAAATCAGGACTGAAGTCCAGTAAATCTAATAATAATCATATTGGGACCGAGACATACAAGTAGATGGTATTTGTGGTTCATGTTCTAGTATTGATATTGAAATCAGTCCACCCACAGTTTCTCACTGAATGACGGTTGATATATTTTGCATTGATTAACTGTGTATTTGCTACTTACCTACATCATTTTCAACGAAACAAGGGGATATTTTTTATATCATTAGATTGTTTAAACGCACAAAAGCAGCACGGTACAATATGAAAGATGTTAAAGAAAACTGACAATGGGGACTACTTAAGCTAAGACTGTTTCAATAGATATTTCTCAAAAATTGAAAATTTGTATATACAGGGTGTCCCGTTCATGTTCAATGTTGCCTGCAAGTTCTGATGGGAAAATAATGGGGGTAGTTCATGTGACGTTTTTTTCTTCGACGCCTTGTTTTTGAAGATACAGTGGATAAAAATGTCAAAATTTGTACACGAGTAAACATCAACTGTGTGTTAAATAATGTGCAAACGGTTTCTTTCTGAAAAGCAGTGTCGCCCATACAGGTAATTGGAAGGATACAATCGAAAAAAAATATATATTAAAAGTCAAAATTTCTAAACCGTTTTGTAAACTCTAAAGCGTACTCCAAAGAAAAGATATATTTGTCGAAATTTTCGAGAAAAATGAAGTTGCATAGAAACAAATGGGGGAAAATTTAAGGTTTCACTGTACTATTTCAAGTTTTGCTATTTTATTCAATTGTGCAGCTATTTTGTTCTGTCTGTTTTCTAATATTTTTCTGTGCTTATCAGTTTTTTAAGCATTCATGTCTACCAACAATTCAGTCCATTCAACCATTATTTATTTTAGTAGTGGTAGTGTAGTAGTTTACAAAATCTAAAATTAGTTATTGATAGATAATTAATTACCATACTTTGTGTAATTTGATTTACTTTTTTAAATGTTATTGTACTACAATAAATTTAATTTTTTTTTTAAGTTAATAAAATATTTTACAATTTAACTGTTTTATGTGATACGTAAGAAATTAAAATAATATTCTGAAATGCAAAGACTATTGGTAGCTAAATGTCTTCAGCTCATTCAATGGTAACTTCAATGTACATTCAATACAATACATACATACAATATAGTACAATACATTCAACGTACTTGTGTCGTTTTATGTGAGCATAAAAATGGAACTTCATTTTTCTCGGAAATGGTACATGCTACCGAATTTCGACAAGTATATATATATTTTTTTATAGTATGCTTTATAGTTTACAAAACCGTTTAGAAATATAACAAATTTTGACTTTTAACATATTTTTTTTCGATTGTATCCCTCAAATTACCTGTATTGGCGACAATGCTTTTCAGAAAGAAACCGTTTGCACATTATTCTTTACGCACAGTTGATGTTTACTCGTGTACAAATTTTGACATTTTTATCTTTAGCCGATTTAAAGATATAAGGAAAACCATTTGGCAAATAACAACTGAAACACACTGTATCTCGAAAACGGGCCTATAAGAAAAAAAAGGTTATATGAACTACGCCCATTATTTTCCCAGGAGGAAGTTGCACACAATTTTTTTTAAACTTGTACGGGACACCCTGTATAGTGCGCGTACTTTAAGAAAATGGGACAAAAGGATTTGATAAACGTGTACAATACCGGTAGTTAAATATATTTGATCTGAATTTGATTTGAATTAGCTTAATACATCTGAAAATTGTATTTTATTTTTTAGTGATTGTCACTGACCTACATGTAGAATACTTTTCTTGCCATAATTATTTTTAGAGCGAATCAAACTTATGTGACAGTTTAGAAATGTATTTACAGTGTTACAAAATTTGCCTATCACTGATGTTTACAAGATGTCACTTAAATTTGACATCCTGCAATATTACTTTAAATACATTTTCAAGAAAAAAGTCTTTCATATTAAGGCTGTCAAGGTCAAGAATTTCTGGAATGTGATTCTGAATTAGGAAAATTTGGAAAAATATTGACAATATAAAAAACGAGGTAATCAGGAAAAATACAGAGCCTTAATAAATGTTTACAAGCCACGTGATCGCTGAACTCAGGCAACCGACATTACAGGGCTGGTACTGATAAAAAAATGTCTAAGACTTAGCGGTAATTAGGTATTTGTTTTTTATGATAATGTGAGATAAATCCTAAAGAAATATGATAACGCCACAGAAATTGTTACAAATATGCATCCCCCTCAAAAGCAAAATTGAACTGTTTCAGCCATTTCTTCATATTTCGACGATTATCCAGATCAACTTTTGAGTCACCCTGTATATAGACTATGTCCATAATTGCCTGTGATGGAAAATCCTCCCAAAGACATACAAGCAAACAAATTCTTAGAAATTTTCGCGCAATGGGATATTCTGGTTTATCTCAAATATTATTTTTCCTTCAGGATCAATATTTGATTTGCTTAAAACATTGTAAATGCTGCATAAATTACTCTGAATTACCAACATGTTTACTTAACTTGATTATATAGTGCCAAGCTTTAAATTAACGATTTTTATCTACATAATAATATTATATCAATAAATATAAGTAGATCTAAAAAGATATTTTAATTCCTGTTGCACTTTATTCTGTATAACATGTTTGAATTTTATGAATGAAAGTAGAAAATCAATTTACTAAGTTCAGTTAGAAATATAGGTAGGTACCTATCAAAAAAAAAAAAACACAAACTGGAATCTAAAATGTTGTATACAGAGTTTTCTCGATATGTTCACTTCAAAGTAAAATACATGTGGAACCTTCATAAATGTTTACAAGCCTAAATCTTGGAGACACCAAAATTAATGATTTGTTTAAAATGAACAATGACAAATCGTTACCTCTACGCTCGAGATGATGCGATTGCTGATTGGTGGAGTAGAATCTCGTGAAAAATAGCACCAATCAATCACCAGCCGGTAAAACAGAATGTTGTGTTTTTAGACTTTTAAAATGCTTGGCAAGTAGGATGCTCAACCATATTTCCAGAGAAGTCCAAAAAGAAATAAGAGAAAAGGTAATGCTAGCCTATTTTGTTTCAAGAAATGTCCAGGAAACTTATGGGCTGAATACTCTACATAAGCTCAAAGCCACAATATTTTGGCATAAAGCTGTTGATATTCCAAAATATGCTACGTTCATTGCTTCTCTTAAGAGGAAAAATATTGGACATAGTGGAGTGATAGGAGTGAAACAATCAAGAATCTTTACCAGAGAACACATGTACAAGTTTTTAAATAATTTTCTTGACAAAGTATATTTAAATATGAAAGCAGGAATGATATTGGAATAGCAGGGGTGCGCAGTAGGGAAGAACTATAGGTATAATACGAAAATAAATGACATTGAAGATAAAAGCACGTTTATAATAGTAAATATTCTCGATACTAAAACGCATATATCACGAACGTTTACAATAACAAATCAAGGAAGCGAACAGTTACTTATTTGGAATTTTATAAAAAATAACTAGCACTACGACCGAAACAGGTCAGCTCACTTATTCTTGGCAATGCGAGATGGGAAGGTCACGAACCAGATAGTAGATAGCAATACCATAGGAAGTTGGCCCAATAAAACTACACAGTACTTAAAATTGTCGGATCCCTCAACTTATACAGGACAACCGGACACGCTTTCCGAAGGCCTTGAAAGGCACGGTGGGTGGCGTTCGTCCTCTGTAGCTGAAGGATATATTGAAGATTCTGTGGAAAATAAAAATCAATTTTCGCGCAAGATTTTACATGGAAATTCTCGAGAAAATTTTATTTACTGTTATTACGAAATGTGCAGCCATTATAGTACCATCAGAAGAAAACGTTGTTTTAAATTCTATTGCTCCAATAAATTTTAAGAATGATTCAAATTGTAATTTTAATTTTATATTTAAAAAAAAATGATCTTTAAAATTCTACATTTATGAGATTTCCTACTGCCTCCTGATTGGTAAGTAAATACCGATCGCTAATTTGTGAATGAACGTCACTTACAAATTCTCAACAAATTCAGTAAAGGTATCAAATTACCTGAGCGTGCAAAAAATAATAAATCAATAAGATGTATAAAATTATGTTTATAAAGAAAATCTTATCTTTACACCTAATGAATTACAAATACTAGCAAATGCTAATGTTTGTAATCAGTAGGTGGAAAGATAAAATTTTCTTTGAAAAAATATTTTTATTAAGTGTGGTCAATATTTATTTTGCATATCTAGAAGTGTTTATTAAAACAGTATGAAACAAATGTACATATTAAGTGTGAAACTATCATAAAGATATGCTAAAATTTGTAATTTATAACACATTTCTACTTTACACTAAAATTTGTTGAATTGTACTATTGTAATTATACTAACAACTACATTAAGATATGATGAATAAATATTCATGAAATTCGCATTACCTGTGAAGCAAATAAACACGTTCGCTATGATTGTTTTATCTTAATGTCACGCTTTAAGTGAATTCATTATTTGTGATAAATTGAATATTAAAAAATTGCAACGTGTTTGTTCTCCAAAAAAACAAATTTTTTCGTATTCATGTGGAAACGAGAAACTGACTCTCCAATCTCTCAGACTAAACATTAATATACCTATCTTATCTAATTTTACTTGACTATAGACATACTTATTTCTTTTCTTACATAGTTTGAAACTTTATCCTTATGACTGATATAACATACCACCTCACATAATTTATTTAGGTGAATTTAGAAACTGAATGCATTTTACAGAACCTATGTATCAATAATGATACCATTCGTAATATAAGATCAAACATAATTTTTTAATTTAGTCTGTTGGAATGGCAATTAAAAAAATATATAACGTCTACAATAAATTGGAAAAATTTGTTTACTTCGCCTTGTCCGGATGTATTCCAGAATGTACAAATTTTGATATTTTTGTCTTTAACCGATTTAAAGATAATAATTAAGGAAAACCATTGGGAAAGTAACAACTTCAACACTCTGTATCTCGAAACAGGGCGTCTAAGAAAAAAAACGTTACATGAACGACCCCCATTATTTTTCCACGAGGAGCTTTTGAAACATGAACGGGACACCATATTTATAAATAAATATCATCATAAATATATACACGTACATATACTTGTATATATTTATGATTTAGGGAAAAATCGTGTCGAATTAGATTTTAAAAGTTATAGCAAAAACATTAATTTCATTGTTTCATTATTACAGCTTTATAATAATGATAACTGTCCCATTGAAAAATATTTGTACTTTCTGAAATATAATTAGTGAAGTTTTCTGAAATCGAGATGATAGGTTGAAATGAACTGAATTATTGAATTTACATTTCAGAATTTTGAAAGAAACTTGATTTTTGTTCCTATAAAAACTGAGAAAAAAAACGGAAAAAATGAACTTGAAAATCTAGGATATAAATAGTTCTAACCGCTATATTTTCAAAAATGAGTTAAAACGAGGGCAACACGCTTTAATCAGATGCATCATGACCTTGATCTGAACATATTGAATTTGCAAAATAATGTTTTTTTTCTGGGCTTGCTCTTTGGTTTGCTTTTATGTTTATTTTAAAAAAAAGTTTTAATGTTTTTTTATCAATAGAAAACTATGATTGTCTTTGCTTTATTTACTCATGGAAAATTAAGATTTTGTTTCAAAAAGTAACGAGAATTGTTAATTTTCTCATAAGGTATTTATTTAATCTTAATTAATTTTTATCCCATCTCCTTTAAAGCAGCCCCCTGTGATATAAATTTGTGCCAACTTAGTTTTCAGTTTGAGAAACACTGGTGGAAAGCGTTTTAAGTATCGTTTTCAGTTCGGTTTGCGATTTTACCTTTTTTAGTTTGGGAAATAGGGAAACGTCACAGAGTGATCATAACGATCAATGCACCCATGAGTCAGTAGTCAGTCAGTATGAGTCAGTTTTCTTACAAATTAGTATATATACCTATAAAGTAGTCGTTAAGAAAATTAACAACCACAGGAGTCAAATCCGTAGAAGTGGCACTTGGATCACTGACGGGAATATTTATTGGAATAATAAAGAAAATAAAATCCGTCAAGTGTTCTAGAAATTGATTCTTTTTATTTCGCCGTTAACCTATATCTATGCCTATATAAATGATTTTACTAAATACAAACGGTTCAAAATATAACAAGTATTATGACAGTGTGCAAAACAAATTTTTTAATAATGAGAAAGAAAGAAACGGTTTATTTGGTTAATAATTTAGATATTTAAAGAAAGACAATATTAGTAGGATTAGTTTTAAAAATACCTATGGTATCTTTACTAATTAGTCATCGCGATTTACTTCTATGGTAAAAATTAAAATTTGGTTTAATGGCATATAATAGCTTTGTTCGCGGAGCCTGTCAAATTAGTACGGGATCAGTCAGAAGCAATCGTTTAACTAATTCTTTAAATCTATGCTTGTTGGAAATAGCACAGAAAGTAGCTGGATGACTGCTTGTGACTGATCCCGGACTAATTTGACAGGCTCCGCGAACAGAGCTATTATCTGTAAAAAATGAAAATGCAAAAAATCTTTTTTTTAGTAAAAAAAAATAGAATAAGAAAAAAATTTTAGAATCTGTCTCACAAATCTGCATATTATTATCGAAGGACAGTTTTTTTGAGAATTTTTTAACAAAAAATAACGCCACTCTTTTTCAATTTCAAAAAGCACTAGTTTAGTTTAAAAATAAAAAATTCAAAAAACTAAAAATGTATTATTTTTATTTTTTTTATAAAACTACATCTCAAAACGAATATAATGAAAAACGAAGTTTATGATGTCTTTACTTTTCGAAAAATTTGTACCTAAAATATTCAAATGCTCATAACTATTTGAGGGGTTGAAATAAAAATTTGGAAAAATCCATAAAAGCTACTCTAAAAAATTTAAAATGCTCGGGTTACAACCTCAGTAATTTGCCCGAGTACTTTTAAGTACTTTTAAGTAGGTATATTAAAATTCAATGTCAACGCAGTTTAAATACCTAGAAGTGAAGATTTGCATGGATAATATATCAAATTTTGTATTTGTCTAGACAAATTTGTTGATTTGTATATTTCTGAACTAGAGATGATTTCTTAATATTGCTTCTACTTTATTAGAAAAACAGTGACATTCATGAAGCTTCGCAAAACATACACTACGTGACTTATTAACAAACAAATAGGTAATGAAAGTACAAATATTATTGGAATTTTTGTTCTCTAGAAATGAAATTATAAATAGAAGTAGTTAACGATTATCTAGAGATTCACAAGCCTACGTGAGTTCGTTTTGAAGGACAAATCTAAAATGTTGCAATATAAAGTTGCAATATTTCATGAACAAAATTATACATACAGATATATATATATGGAAAGATAAAATTTTCTT